>NC_089791.1:75307086-75472086 GCF_040412425.1 Macrobrachium rosenbergii | reverse complement strand
TCAGAATTTATGATAATCATTAACGTAAGTGTTAAACATATACCTCACTGCTTGGTTGTATTGCTAAATTAAATATTTTTGGCTTTGTTACAAAACATATTTCATAGCTATAAAGCAATGAACCCAAACCAGCAGGTCCAAAGATTTTCTCTCAAAACACATACACATGCCAGTTGTCTTCCTCATTCGCGCATGCATAGTAGTTGCTAGCTTAACATGATGTGCAAGATGTATAATGACAGTATATCCTTTATCTTATTAGTTCAAATGTGAATTTTCTCATTAATTTGATAGTTTCTTCTTTGGTTTTACCTTTGGCATTCGTTACAGCGACTACTTCGTAGTGTCAGGATGGCATATATCGTTATAAATTTGGTTTAAATGAGGTTTATGGGGTGTTTTGGCAGCAACACTTCATTACGTACCCAAGGCCCGTAAGTCCATCTGTTGCTGCACAAGAGACAGACCTCCTCCCCTCCCACACACACACAAACACTCCTGAGCACGAATTGCAGAAATACAATATTACTTATTTATTGTCTTTGTTCAGTAGAGGTGCTTTTTATTCTCTTCTAATGATGATAAGAGGAACATAACTTCCCCTCCTCCCTCCCTCTCCCTACCCATAGACTGTCATTCAGAGTTTTCCCGGGCAGCGGCAGGTTGGCCAGCTAGTGTGTAATATATATATATATATATATGTAATTCTAATCTTACAATTAGCTAATTCTTGGCTTTTTTGGATATGCTTGTAACTCTGAAGCCGATAGATCAAAGGGAAGAAATTGAAGAGCCTGTGAATGACGACGCGGGAATCGAACCCGAGTTACCTTAATCACAAGGAGGTCACGTTGCCAACCTGACCACGGCCGTCACAGGCTCTTCAATTTCTTCCCTTTGGATCTATCGGCTTTGTAGTTACAAGCATATCCAAAAAAGCGCAAAGAATCAGTGAAGTTAAGAGGGCATTGTGGCTATTAGAATTACATATGTGTCTGGTAAAAGTGACCAGTAGATTCTATATATATATATATATATATATATATATATATATATATATATATATATATATATATATATATATATATAATATACATATACACACACACAGTCACTGCAAAAAAAAAAAAAAGACCCCTTTAAACAAGCAAATATCAGAATGTTATAAAAATCGAAAATAATAGGCAAAGTTTTTGTTTTATTACCTTTTATTCAATATTTTGACATTTTCAAGCACTATTGTGCACAAAAGCCTATTCCCTTAAGCCATCTAGAGTGAACACGAGTCCATTGACTATGAACAAGTAACTAATGGAAGACCCAACAGATATTGCACCATAAGCACATATGGGAACAGGAAGGAGGAGTGGGAAGCAGGTATTTTTCTTGAGCATAAAGTAAAATTTCCATATTCTAGTAGCGTTGAGAGAGTGATCATAAAATTTTGTTGTTGAAGGTACTGGGTGTTTGAGTGTAAAATGTGCACTTACGGAAATATGCGAAACACGTAAATAGAAGAATGAAAATGCTTAGGAAGTCGGTATTCATGAATTAGTATTTCCTATAGATTATTGTATCTTATCAACAGACATGACTGTCCACAAGATTGATACAAAACATTTCAGCAATAGTGCTTGCGGCAGTGTTATAATCTGCAAGCCACTCCTTATGAAAAAAACTAACATTTATAGCAGTAATTTAGCAAAATTTTCATTTCACTTATGTTACTGAGGTAGCAACCATAAAATGCTGCTGGTGCATCCTCTATATGTAGACATTCATAGATCTGTTATACAGTATTTAGTTATACTATATATATATATATATATATATATATATATATATATATATTTATACACATACATACAGTATATACATATACAGGTAGTGCTCAGTATATACATTACATGATAATTCGACTTACGATATTTCGAGTTTTGTGGGGTTAGCAATTAACCCTTAAGGGACGGCATAATTTATTAATGCGCAGCACGCAGACAGGGGGAATAAAAAAATCACATCAATGGAAAGAGAATGACATGTACATTTACACTGTATAAATAAAAAAATTCTAAAAAATTTTCCCTACCTTCCACAAGAAGTTGAAAATTACTATTTACAACCCCTTGTGGGACCTCATTTACAAGACAATCGTAAATTTTACCAACTTATATATGTTTTTTCTACTAAATAAATTTATTGTATTTTGTAAAATTATTATTACTTGTGACACAATATCAAAACAGATAAGAAATAAAAGCAGTAACAAATTTTTTGCATATTTGTTGAAAAATATTCAAATAACTTTACGAGACCGGAAGATTCAGTAACTTTTTTTTTTTTTACTTTTACATGTTTTTTCTAGTATTTCTTTTTGATTTTCTTTGTAAAATGACATTTACAACCGACATACTATCATAAAAGACAAAACAAAAAACAACAGCAACTACTTCGTATATTTACAAGCAAATTTACAAAAAGACTCATGTGAGAGAGAGAGACAGTACTTTCCTCCTTCAAGTCACAAGCATTACTGATGGCGGGAAAGACGTCTGTGGCAACACTGGTAGGACTCTCAGGTCAGTATAAAAGTCGCCACTAGTGAATTTATAGCATATTGAAGTATCGGCACCTCTGTCTTGCTCAATTCTTACCATATCGGTGTTGCGTAATATTATTTCACACTCAAGCTTAATCCGTCCACCTCCCCAAACCTGTTTTACTTCAAACTCAGGCTCAATCCGTCCCTAAAGGGTTAATACCGATACAAAAATATTTAGAAAATATTTTTAAATTTCGCGCGGGTGCAGGCAGAGAGAGAGAGAGAGAGACCAACTTCTTTTCCTCCATCTCTTTATTCCATCTTCTAGGTAAAAAAGTAAAAGAGAATGATAACAGTATTGTTAGTAGCGTTATACTCTTGCGTAAATGCGTACAGCCATAAACAACCAAACAGGAAACTGTTGTTTTGCTAATAATCAAATTGGATGGCAACTGTTTTGCTTGTATTTCAACCATCGTATGGTTAAACAATTACTGCAGTTACCTTACAAATGACGTTAAGTACAATAGGACTGATATATTTTTTACACTATACCCTTATTCGCTTTGGAAAAAAGATTGGCAAGGAAATATACTCCTACAGTAACTTTGAGCTGCAAGTTGTAGCTGAAGCTGAGAGAATGTTCAAGCTGCTAATGATTATAAATTATCATGCATCGGCAACAAGGATGAAACTCCACAGTAAATAAAATTGGAGAGAATGTATATTTTAATCAAAACTACTGGGCATGAAAGAACACAAATTACTGCTGTTTTCACGCCGATAAAAGATAAATACGTAAAGCTCGTATTATGATGAAATCAAGAGAAAACAGCGAACAGAATTTTGATTTTTTACACAAAACAAACATGCCCCAAAATGGCCAGCCAAGATTCCCGCAAGCGTCATATATTAATGGAAAAAATAGCTAAATTAATTTCACAACGAGACATATTTAAGTTACATTTCGACTTAAAAACACTTTGTATAACAAAAAATATCCTTGTTCCAAATAAATAAAGTATCTATATTGATTTATGCTAACTAGAAACAAGAAAAGCGCTCTGAACTGAGTTAAATGCGTCGAAATAAACAATGCCTGATTGATTCCCAAAACAAAACATTGATCGCAATCTATAATACAAAAGCAACATGAGAATATACGCAATTGGATACAATGTAGTAAAGCATAACTTTTTAAAAGATCCATGAAAAAGATGGACGTTCGTTATGTTGATGTTTGTATAATACTGTTAATATATGTGAATAGTTCAGTATAATGTAGGCTAGGCTACTGTATATGTAGCCTATACGATATACCAAGGTGTAGGCCAAGCCTTGTTTATTATTCAATTTCTCTTTATACTGAATTATCATAAGTCAATCTGCATTGAACCTGCAAAATTAACTGACACTAATAATTACTATACCATTTATGTATAGAGTATACTGTGTAGTGTAGGCTAGGCTACTATATATGTGCAGATGGTACTGATTACCCTAGTGCAGGCTAGGCCATATTCGAGATATGATTTTTTCAACAAAGATGGGTTTTTTGGAACCTAACCCCATCGTAAGTAGGGCAATACCTGTATATATAACACAATCATATACATACAGTATATAGGCTATATTATATATAGGCAGTCCCTGCTTATTGCTAGTCCAGTTTTACAGGGCTTGTCTAGTGACACAAATCGGCAATTTTCGGTGGCAAAAATCACCAATTTCCGCTTATTGGCACTGATAATTGGGTACTGGCACCGATACATACCTAACATAGGCGCCGATACCCGAAACTCTACGATTTCCGATGCCAATAAGCCCCAAAAAGGGTAAAAAACCCGCTGAAAATCGCCATTTTCGGTTATCATCACACCCTCAAAACAGAACCTCCACCAATAACCGGGGACTGCCTGTGTGTGTGTGTGTATATACACACACACACACACACACACACACACACATATATATATATATATATATATATATATATATATATATATATATATAATATATATACATACAGTGAACCCTCGTTTATCATGTAGATAGGTTCCAGAACTGGCCGCGATAGCTGAAAATCCGCAAGTAGGGACACCATATTTACAGTATTTATTTAACATGTATTCAGACTTTTAAAACCCTCCCTTTACATAAGTACTGTTAACAAACCACCCTTTACAGTAATGTACAGATATCTACAATACGTACATACAGTACACAGGCACAAATGATAAGCAATAAAACAGTAAGTGAACATAAAAAAATAGAAAGATTGTTATGGTGCATACTGTACAATTGTACAGTATTTTACTCACCACGATAGAGTTGGAAGTTACAATAAAGCCCTCCTCGTATGTACTGTTAACAAACCACCCTTTAATGTACAGAACACTTAATGCATGTACAGTACCTAATCTAAAACAGGCACTAATATTAAAATGTTAGAATATTAAAGTATATAAAGAAATAAAGATTGTTACTGTACCCACCATGAAAGAAGTTGAAGAAAAACTTGAATGATGATGGCGATGAATTTGCTGCACAGTAGAAATGATGATGATGAAGCTGATGATGTCTTCTACTGTGCAGCCAATGATTGTATTTTACGTCTCTTCAGACTGAGGTGTCTTTTCCTGGGACACCTCTTCAACTTCTTCCTGGGACACTTCTTCAATTTCTTCCGAAGGCATAGTAGCAGGAGGAACTGGCTTTTTTGCGAGGCTGGAAGAACATTGTGATCGGAAGTTGCTGCCGCTGCTTCTTTTTTCGATCGAAGAGCATCCTGTAGGGAGTCATGTCTTCATCGATTTTGTTGCAGAACTGCAGAGAACGAACCATATCCTCGTCCCATTCTTGTGACAATTCTTTCAGCTCCTTCACTAGGTTGCAGAGCTTGGCAAGCCGTTCTAATGTTAAGCCTGTTTCTTCGACAACTTCTTGGGTCTCTTCCTGTGGTTCATTTTCTTCCTCACTGGCTGATTTTGTCAGGTCTTCGAGGTCTGCGTCAGTTAGCGGCTGGGAATGGCAGTCCAACAACTCGTCAACATCTTCCGTCGTCATGTTGCCAAACCCGTCACCTCCAATTATCGCAGCCAACTGCACAGATTTCCGTACTGCAGAGTGTTGAATCTCGGCAGGCGTAAATCCTCGTCGTCATAAACAATCTCGGACCACAACTTCCTCCAGCTCGCGTTAACGGTAGCAGGTTTCATTTCTTGCAGTGCCTTCTGGATGTTCTGAAGGCACGTGGCAGTGTGTACTGCCGCCAGTATGCCTTCAAATTGAATGTTTCATCCTCATCTTCTTGGGCGGCATCCACACACGCAACGAGGTCCGCCAAGGTATTCTTCGTGTAGAGGGCCTTGAACGCCCTGATAACCCCCTGGTCCATCGGTTGAATTAAGGAGGTGTTGGGTGGCAGGAACTCAACCTGAATGCCCTCATGCGAAAGATCAGTCGCGTGTCCACCAGCGTTATCCAACAGGAGAAGGATCTTAAATGGCAAGCCCTTTTCTAAGAGATATTTACTGACTTGTGGGATAAAACACTGGTGGAACCAGTTGGAGGTCAGCATCTTCGTAATCCATGCTTTTGGATTATGCATCCAATACACGGGAAGGAGATTCTTATTTTTATTTTTCAAAGCACGAGGGTTTTTCGACTTATAAATAAGCCCTGGCTTTAGCAAAAATCCCGCAGCATTGCCACACATCACGAGGGTAACACGATCTTTGAATGCTTTAAAGCCAGAGGCTTTGGCTTCTTCTTTGAACAGGAAAGTTCGCGATGGCATTCTCTTCCAAAACAAACCCGTCTCGTCCATATTAAAGACTTGTTAGGGCTTGTATCCACCTTCAGCGATAATATTCTTGAACGTCTCATTGGCGTAAGTTTCAGCAGCGACCGTGTCAGCGGAAGCAGCCTCGCCATGCAGGGAAACGCTTTCCAGGCGAGCGTTTCTGAAACTTGGCGAACCATCCTTTGCTGGCGGTAAAACGTCGTGTCTGAGGCTGGGAATCAGTGGATGTCCCTGCTTGAGGTTCATCTACATCATCTTCGTCGTCTTCCTCTTCTTCTTCAGCATGGTCGCCATCATCTTGAGGTTCCTTTGCGCGAAATTCTCATACAACCTCAAAGCCTTGGTTCGGATGGTGTTTGTATCCAAGGCTATTTTCTTCTTCCGCAGTCGGCAATCCAGATTAACAAAGCACCTTCCATACGGACGATCGTTTTATTACGAGCCGTAACAACTCGCTTTGCTGACTTGCTAAAGGTGATGGCAGTCGTCTTCTTAATCTTCGCCTCATCCTTCTTAATGTAGCGAACGGTGGATTCGTTCACTCCAAAATGGCGGGCCACGCCGAACTTCTCCCTTCCTTCAACATATCGAAGTGTCACCTTCTCAGCAATCGTCATCATTTTCCATTGGCGTTTAGGCTCAGTACCAGCCTTAGCAGAAGCAGAACGCTTGGGAGCCATTGTAGGGGTTAAACAAAGTTAAAAAAAAAGTTCAACTTCAAACACACACTGTCACGCACAGCACTGGTAATGTAAACAGCATCTATCTACCGAGAGAGCGGGAAACAAAGTGGCCGCGAGAAGATGCTGCGGGTCAGAGACAAGGGAAGCTGCTGCGGGTCGGAGAAATGGTCAAAACACCAATCACAGGCGAGATTACAAAACTTGGGAGCTGATTCGTCATCTATCACCAATGGAACCAATCACAGCCCATCTTACATGCTAGTTTCAAATTCAAATATACTTTACGCTATTTTATGCTTTTTTGTTGTAGTAGTATAGGTTTATTCGAGATGTGATTTTTGCAAAAAACAATATTATTGGATGCAGTACAAAAGATTCATGGAAAAGATGCACATTCATTACATTTGTATTTTATAATTAGTATATATGTAGCCATCAGCAGCCTTACACCATTCAAATATGACAATGTCAGACTGCATCTGATTAGCGTTTCATGTTCAGTTTAATTTTACTAGTACTATAATGAATTATCGTTATGATCACATTCTCTTTTGTTTAATTTCATTTTGTACTGAATTATATGTCATAATGCAATGAACCAACAGTACTAGCAGATATTAATAATTATTAATGGAATTAATGAAATATTTGGGTCTTCATATATCGCGACTATTTTTAAATTTCCGGAAAATCCGCTATATATTTTCTCTTATAATATACATACGTAATGGAAAAAATCCGTGAAGTCGTGAATCAGCGATAGTCGAACCGCTGAAGTAGCGAGGGTTCACTGTATGTATATGTGTATGTGTATGTATATACAGGCAGTCCCCGTTTCGACGGTTCCGCTACGACGTTCGTTCGAGGTTCACGACGCTTTTCAAATATATTCATCAGAAATTATTTGTATACGACGCATGTTCGGGGTTCTGAGCGGCGTATGTGCCGATCCGACGGAAGAAATATGGCCCCAAAATGGCAGAATAATCATAATTTGAAGGTTTTTGATGTAAAACTCAATAATAATGCAGTTTACATCGTTTTCAATGCACCCAGAGCATTAAAAGTAAGGTTTTCTTATGATTTTTGGCGATTTTTCGACGATGTTCGACTTACGCGGCGGAAGAACGGAATATAAATGGGATATATATATATATATATATATATATATATATATTATATATATATATATATATATATATATATATATATATATATATATACACACACACACACACACACACACACTAGAACTCCGAACCTCGACACTAATCTGTTCCAAAAGAAGCATCGAGATGTGATTTAGTCAAGATCCGAATCAATTTTTTCCATAAGAAATAATTGAAAAAGGATTAATCCATTCCCGACCACCAGTTACTACCCTAGTCTTGCCTTTTTATACAAAAGATTACACAAATTACAATTAAATAAGTTTAAAGTTAAATAACATACTATATTAGATGCACTTTTTTTTTTTTTAATTATATACTGTATCAAAAAACTGACCTATGTCCAATGCAGCTGTATTACCAGTGGGAGACCGAGCACTATAGGCTAGGCTAGGTACTGGGTAGGCACAAAAATTGTCGCTAATAATAAAATATTGAAAAACAAGCCTAATCATTACAAGTAAATTAATAAAATATTGAAAACAAGCCAAATTATGTCCTATCACAAACTTACGAAAAATTGTTTAGATACAATGGCAGTTTGCCTTTCAGCCATTTTCCATGAGTGGATGTAAATACAGTAAAGCACAGAGTTGCCCGCCCTGGTGGCCTGTCACAGTAACATAAACATTGTTTATGTATTTATGGTAAATTTCATACAAAGTCTACTGGAACACTGTACATATATTACTCTCACAATAAGGTACACAATCCTTTATCTGAAATCCTTGGAGGCCCGATGTGTTTCAGTTTTGGGAATTTTTCGGATTTCGGAACTGTGGGGTCAGGAACATATTCAAACATCACTACTGCAGCAAAAACACATTTTTTATACTGTTAAATGAATGTGAGATAATTAAGATCATCGATAATAAAATATGTGGGACAAATAAGAATATAATGTTCACTAACACATTTTTTCAACAAAAACATTCCGTAAAACACAAAAATATACATGATCAAAATAACTGTAAATCAACTTGTGAATTTTACTGGTAAGTAAGACTATAAAATACATTTCATCACATCGATCTTCGAGAGGGTTGTTCTTTATTGTTACAGCAGTCCCCAGTTATCAGCAGGCTCGATTATCGGCGATCCAGTTTTACGGTGCTTGTCTAGCGACGAAAATTGGCAATTTTTGGCGCCAAAAATCGTCGACTTCTGCTTATCAGCACTGATAACTGGGTATTGGTGCCGATACATACCTAACAGTGGCGCCGATAACCGAAAATCGGCGATTTTCGGCGCTGAAAGCCTGAAAGTCGCCGATTTTCAATTTATCATCACACTGTCAGAACGCAACCCCTGCCAATAACCGGGGCTTGCCTGTAGTAGCGTCATCATCAGGATGGTCTGGGAACAGGATTCACAGGTGATGATGCATCATTACTACAGACTGTGTGGGATTTTTTATAACACTGTATTAAAGTTAAAATTATTGTTAAATTCTTGCTTTCATGAAGTAATAATTAATCAAATTATTGAGTAATTTTTGCGAGCAGCAGTCAAATATCACAATCATGGTAACGTTGAAGCGTAGTGCCGTTCACACAATTTGTGATCAAAATGTCTATCAATAGAACAAAAGTAGAGGGCTGTCATTGACTAACAGCTCTCCATAGCAACCAGCCAGCCAATCAAGTTTTAGCTGTATTCTGTGTGAGAAAGAACGTTTTGCTTACACGAAGGTGACAACGACATAAGTGTGCGTGTTTTAAATACAGTTACAAAGTTTTTAACAGTGTATTATTTTACTGATTGCCTGAAGAATAGAATAAATTCCTTCTCATTAATTTGAGTGCAAAAAAAAATTCATCTCTTCAATATGTCAAGGAATATTAATCCATTTCTGTTTACCTGCTGGTTACACCCTTTATAGTCCATGATACTGACCACAACAAAATTTGTTTGTTTTTTGTCTTCCAAAGCTGTATTGCCTGTACTAAACATTTTTAAACACATGAATGCACACACACACAGTGTGCATATGTGCTAATACCTACTGGTTTAAGAGACTCAAATTAGCAGTATCTTTTCCTGTGAGAGAGAGAGAGAGAGAGAGAGAGAGAGAGAGAGAGAGAGAGAGAGAGAGAGAGAGAGAGAGAGAGAGAGAGAGAGAGAGAGAGAGAGAGATTCATCTCTTTAATCTCTCCAGAAATGTTAATCCATTCCTGTTTCAACGCAACTGACAACAACAAAATTTATGTTTTTTGTCTTCCAAAGATGAATTACCTGTACTATACATTTTTAAAACATTATGAACACACACACACACACACTCACTGTGTGCAAATGTGCTAATGCCCACTGGTTAAATAGACTCAAATTAGCAGTATCTTTTCCAGGGAAAGAAGTTAAGTATACCTTAGTTTTACCAGACCACTGAGCTGATTAACAGCTCTCCTAGGGCTGGCCCGAAGGATTAGACTTATTTTACGTGGCTAAGAACCAATTGGTTACTTAGCAACGGGACCTACAGCTTATTGTGGAATCCGAACCATATTATAGCGAGGAATGAATTTCTATCACCAGAAATAAATTCCTCTAACTCTTCATCAGCCGGCCAGGAATTTGAACTCTGGTCCATCGAGTGACAGTCTGCAGCTCTACCGACTCACCCAACAAAGAGCTAGAGAGAGAGAGAGAGAGAGAGAGAGAGAGAGAGAGAGAGAGAGAGAGAGAGAGAGAGAGAGAGAGAGAGAGTCTTCTACGAAGGCAAATAAGGTACTGCCTCCAAAACACTATCACCAGCAATCTGTTTTTAATTTATCCATATTAACAACATTTTTCTATTTCACCTATTATGAGAGGCCTCTGTTTTGTCAAACTCGTAATCCCCTTAGCAACAGTAGTATATTTTATTGCCTCTTTGTGCCTTAAAATGTACTTATGGTGGATCTCTGTACCTTAAACTGAGATGCTAAATCAGTCACACGAATGTCTCTATCATAATTTTCAATAATCTCTTTTTTAAGTTCAATTGTGGTTCTTGCTGTTTTCCTTTTCTTTTTGTGTGTAATGGCTTTCTTAGGACCTATGTTTTTATCAAAATACAGTACAAAAAGCCACAAAAACTACGGAAATACTATAGATCAAAACCCTCAAAGCACAGCTGAGTGGGGTTTACACGATGCCTGGGAACAATGCCAACTAGCGTCGACTGATAGAAACGGAGGACAAACAGAAATCATGTGGTTTATCTGGTCAGATTCCAGTTTTTTGTTCGAGCTCTGATGCAAAACTTACTCGAAATCCGATTGAGTTCTGATAAGGTCGAGGACCGAGGTTCTACTGTACGTACACACACACACTCAACATATATATATATATGATATAAATTGGCAACTAGGTTACAGAAAATTAAAAATCATATAAATCTGCAACCACACAATTCCTAAAAAAAAAAAAAAAAAAAAAAAAAAGGAGGAAGAAGAAGAAGGATTCTGCCTAAAATTCTATGGTTCTGGGAATAGAGAATACTGTAACAACTTTTCCTGATCAAAGTTCAAGGTAAATGTCATACTTGGCCTAGAAATTCAAACAAGAGCTTCAAGAAAAAATATCTCCATCACAGTGCCACCCAAGATTTCTGTGAAGCCTGGTCAATGTATTCTCACATAAATTTTTGTGACAGCATTTTTCTATAAAGATCCCACTAAAAGGTGGCAGTATCTGCAAATTTATCATGAACTGATAAGTCAAAGAGGATAAGAGAAGAGAGGAAAGCGAGCTATTTATCAAGTACAGAGGAAATGGAAGATGGTAACAATACAGGAAAATTCAACAATTTCTGTCAAGTCCTTGGAGGCTAACCATACAGGATTCCATCTTGTACAGGTCTTTAAAAATTGCTAGGAGAGGGACCACTCTGAGAGTAGGTCTTGATGTTTCTGAATAAGAGCACCCACAAAACTTTGCATTCCACAGATCTTTGAATACTGTACAGTACTATTAATATGTGACTTACTACTCTAAATATATGCATCTCTTGCAAGAGGTACCTTCAAGGAAATGGCTGGCAGAAAGCAGACTATGACAACCATTAGGATGAAATGGTGTCCTCTAAGCTTGGTCCAAAGCGTGATGTAGATGGTTACCCTAAAAATCTATGAACCGTGACAACAATGTAGCAGTACAACCTGAATTTCCTCAAATAACTGCAACACTTGAGCATCATACAATTTCTGTAAGATGGGACTACATACTAAGAACCTACCACCTGTTCATCTATAGAAAGGTTCTCAACCCATTCTACAGCAAACTGTAAAATGTATTCTGTGTTGTCTTTATGACTGATTGATTGATTATGAAATTTAGGTCTTGACGACCAAGCGCCGGAACCGATTATATACCAAAGTATTATGTAATGACAAAACAGAAAAAAAGGTTACAAACATTTTCTTTTTCATCCCCATGTTTTTTTTTTTTTTTTTTTACTGTATCTACAAACTTCTATCTGCAAGGGTCTTGGAAACATTACTGCACATAATTAAGGTACTGGTCGACCAGATTCACTGT
Source organism: Macrobrachium rosenbergii (assembly GCF_040412425.1). Classification (NCBI taxonomy): domain Eukaryota; kingdom Metazoa; phylum Arthropoda; class Malacostraca; order Decapoda; family Palaemonidae; genus Macrobrachium; species Macrobrachium rosenbergii. The sequence continues at coordinate 75,459,366 of NC_089791.1, read as the reverse complement.
AATTTCATTGCAGTAATTTCATCGTATGGTAATTACATATTAGACATTTTCATTGCAATGGAATTACGTTGCAATACATCATCAGTAATTTCATTGCTTGTTTTTTCATTGCAAGGTAAAATCATCACAGAACAATATTTATTTTGAAAAAATGTAAAGATATTCAAAGGAAAAATATCACACAAGATATAAAAAGGTACAAAAAGGTGATATTCATTAAAAATTTTTTATTCATCTTCTAATACATGTTATTATGTAACAATATGTAAAGAAATTCAGAGGTAAACTAAAAAAAAAAAAAAATTATTCTAAAAAGACATTTAAAGGATGTCATCACTACTCAAAAGACAAATTCTGGGCAATTTCCCAGAGTCAATAGTTCGTGATTCTTGAAGTCACTGACTATGCATTGGAGTCTTATGGTGCTATCCTTATATATATATTTTTTTATGACGAGGAATGTCTGAATCAGTGATGTACTGTTCCATTACTGATTAATTTCTTAATTGCTCTTTCTTCAAAATGTCTAAAAATTTCCAAATCATAGGATGAAGTGCGCCAATCAACTCGCTGAACGATCGATGCCAGCCTTCACAAGAACTGTTTGTCTTAGAGGCACCTTGCTTGGCAGCATCAAAACAATTCCATAAAACATGATCAAATCAAGGATGTCAACATACTGAGCGACGGTTTGGGAGTCTAATCCACATACTTTAAGACAGGCTGGGCTTCGTCAGGATGATCATTATTATCAATTAAATATTCAAATAAGCCTAATACATCTAAGACCAGTGCAAATGCAACTGCTGCAATCATACACATTTTTAATGCAAATTCTGCATCAGTTTTGTACAACTGTTGTAGACCATTTGATTAAATCGATCGAAATAAACATTTGGGGGAAAAAAAAAATTATTTGAATTGGGGAAAACTGTCTGAAAGCATTAATTGCTGTGTTCAACATCGGTCATTACAGTAAACCACCTGTATTCGTGGGGGATGCGTACCACAACCAACTCCCCCCCAAGAATATAGGCAGTCCCTGGTTAACAGCGATCCAGTTTTACAGGGCTTGTCTAGCGACAAAAATCTGCAATTTCGGCGCCGAAAATCTGCAATTTCCGCTTATCGGCGCTGATAATTGGGTATTGGTGCCGATACACACCTAACAGAGGCGCTGATAACATAAAATCGGTGCCTTTTACCCAGCTTACATAAGTCACAAAGAAATGCAGTCTGACCTCAAAAATCCAGCATTCTGTGGTCTGGGAACTCTTATGGTTCAGGACATTTTTGCATCAGCTGCTCGAGTGGCTACAAGGGCAGCGCCACACTACAGACAGTCTCCAGGTTATGACGGGCTTGGCTTACGATGTTCCGAGTTTATGACACTTTTCAAATATATTCACCAAAAAATTATCTCCTGGGTTACAACTCATGTTCCAGGTTTATGACGCTGACAAGGCCGATCCGATGGAAGAAATATGGCTCCAGAATGGCAGAATGGCCAAATTTTGGAGGTTTTCCTGTTGAAGAGCTCGATATAAATGCAGGATACATTGTTTTCAAGACACCCAAAGGATTAAAAGTAAGGTTTTCTTACAATTTTTGACAGTATTTTGGACAACGCCAGTCTGACACCGATCGGAAGAAATATGCATTCAAAACGGCAGAATGGTCAATATTTGGAGGGTTTTTATTATGAAAAACTCAATAATAAAAATGCAGGAGTCGTTGTTTGCAAGACACCCAAAGGATTAAAAGTAAAGTTTTCTTATGATTCTCGATGGTAATATTTCAGATGACTCAGTCCAATGCATACGACAAGAAAATTCACATCCATGGATTTTTTCATAGAGCAGTCTTTACTAATTATTGATTTTTAATTTATTTTCATGAATAAATACATTTTTTATGATAAAAAATGATTTACTAATTTTAAAATACTAGTATCAAGGTAACCACAGAAAGTATCGATAAAACCTAAATTAAAATCCTGTGAAATTATAAAACTGCTTACCAATGTAATCGCTTCATTCAACCTCTCTCTCTCCTCGAATAATTTCACTCTTTTGAGATTTAAGTAAGGCCACCAACCAACAGAGTCTGTCTCTCTCTCTCTCTCTCTCTCTCTCTCTCTCTCTCTCTCTCTCTCTCTCTCTCTCTCTACTGCATATATCCTTCAAAGAAATATGAATCACTGTAAACATAAAAATAGACTAAAATCCCATCATCGATTGTGTGACAATTTTTTTTATTGCTTTGACGTAGGATATGATATCGGCTCGAGGGATTAGAAGTAGCCAATAACAGAGCTCGTAGCAACCCCCTCTCTACATGACAATATGCTACTGGCTGGAGGGACTGACAGTAGCCAATAACAACTTGTGACAACTTCCTCCTCCCCCTCTCGCCGTCCTTGGTGGCATGCTTTTGGCAGGAAGGGTGGGATTTTAACTAATCACAAAGCTTGTACCTCATGGGCTCTGCATACACTAAAAGGAGGATGAGTGATATAAGAGAGAGAGAGAGAGAGAGAAGAATGACGGCACACGAATCTTTTAACAAATTTGTATGATAAACAAATGACTTACTTAATAATAAGTGCTAATTGTCAAATATTAATAAGATTAAATAATAATAATAAATAATAATAATAATATTAACAATAATATACTGTAATTACAACATTTATGCATTTTTAAAGTAAAAAATTATTTCAATTTTTAAACAAGAAATATCACACCCTGTCTTTTGCCCAAAGCTTTGAAGCTATGGGGGAGGGTGGAACTGTCAAATATGTCAAATTACTTGACATTTCTGACCAAGGCTAGAAGACCAATTTCTCTCTCTCTCTCTCACTCATCAAAAAGTAGAAGAAATGGATAGATATATTATAAATAGATACTTAGTTCAGCCCTTCACTGTCTCAGGATAAGATACTGCTAATTTGAGTCTCTTTACCTATGTGTGTGTGTGTGTTCATAGTGCTTTAAAAATGAGTAGTAAAGGCAGTGCAGTAGTATATCTTTGGAAGACAAAGAAAAAAGACAATTTTTTGTTGCTGTCAGTTACAACAGAGAAATGGATTAACATTCCTCAAGAGATTAAAGAGATAAACCTCTCTCTCTCTTTTGCCTGTGCCAGCAGGCTGGAAAAGGGTACTAATGTTTAAGATGACTTTGAAATGATATTAATAAGATAATTTTCAAAGATTAATACAGTAGTAATAGGATAATAATTTAAGCTATATTTAACGTAGGATGATACTTAAAAGTAAAAGTAAAAATGGGGGAGTACTGTAGTTCTGTGAAATTCCAAGTCTTTTTTCTGGTAGATAAGCAGTGAGGCAGTCTCTCTCTCTCTCTCTCTCTCTCTCTCTCTCTCTCTCTCTCTCTCTCTCTCTCTCTCTCTCTCTCCAAAACAGCAGAATGGTAAAATTTTGGAGGGTTTCTTATGAAAGACTCAATAAAAATGCAGGTTCTCTCTCTCTCTCTCTCTCTCTCTCTCTCTTTGGAGGGTTTCTTATGAAAGACTCAATAAAAATGCAGGTTACGTCATTTTCAAGATACCCAAAGGATACTCAAAGGATTAAAAGTAATGTTTTCTTGCAATTTTCAACGATTATTTTGGTTTACAATGATTTTTGGCTTACAACGCGGCGTCAGAACGGAACCCCCGTCGTAAACCAGAGACTTCCTGTATTCAGTTTTTGGATTTTGGAACTGAAACTTGCTCCATAAATACACAAGCACAGCTTATTTCCAAAGGAAACATTCTGTGAAACTCAAAACTACACAGCATACAAAGAGCCGTAACCTGCGAGTATCATCATCTGATCTCGTGTATCGTGATCATTAAAATTTTGTCGAAAAACAAGACTCCATCATAATCATCGTGGACGGTGCAAGATATACTGTCAGTAGATTACACTATGCTAGGCTTGGTATGCCTGTCTCGGTTTCAGTATACAGGCAGTCCCCGGTTCACGAGTCTGGCTTATGACGTTCCGAGGTTACGACGCTTTTCAGATATATTCATCAGAAATTATTTCCTGGTTTACGATGCATGTTCCAGGGTTACGACGCGTCATACGCCGATCTGACGGAAGAAATATGGGCTCCAAAACAACAGAATAATAAAAATTTGGAGGTTTTTTTGATGAAAAACTCAATAAAAATGCAGTTTACAGTTTTCAATACACCCAGAGCATTGTAAGTAAGGTTTTCTTAGGATTTTTGACGATTTTCGGCTTATGGCGCGGCGTAAGAACAGAACCCCTGTCGTAAACCGGGGACTGCCTGTACAGTAAACCCCTGGTATTCAGGGGGGATAGGTACCACAACCTTGTTAAATGTATGTTTTTTGTCCAAAAGAATTCTCTTGATCTTGTGTTTACGTTTGTTAAAATGTACGTTTTAGCATCTAAAAGAACGCTCCCTATTTGTTTACATTGTATCAATATGTGGAAATTTAAGTAGATTTGCTGAGTATTGCTAAACTTTACTTATAAGACAATTGTGGAGTGTGTTTAGTAAGGTATATGGTGTTTGTGTTGTAAAACAAATATTGTTTTTCCCTTTATTAGGATGATGCCTTTGGAAGTTTCCCCATTCCCTGTGCCTTGTCACCCACACCCTGTGCTGTGTCGTATTTATGCCCTTTCTTTTCAGAGTTTCTTGCTATTTTTATATTGAAATAGTAAATTGATGTACCAATTGTGTTTTGTATCTTGTTTGTACCATTATTGTGAATTTTTGAGTGATCTGGGAATTATAAAAATGAACTGTGGAACCTGTTGCGTTCTCCCCAAGCTGTTTGAAATTTGAATTTTTTGTGAGAAGAATAAAGATATCAAGGAAGCACGCGTTTCCCTCTCTCCCGTGAGAAAGTTGAGTATTTAAGGAGATTATGTCTCACGCTGAGGGGCCAGAAGCCCCAAATAATCTACATGGTGCCCAGACCCCGGGAACAGAAGAAAGTGACGAAGATCTTCCCAGATTTCCTGACATTTCGATGAAACTGAGAAGTCTTAAATTGAAGAGAGTCAGAGCTGAAACATGGCTGTGTTGTGCTGCGAGAAAATTAAGTGGACTTCTACAAGGCCAACCAAGCTGGCATGAGTTGACTAGCCTAGTAGACGAATTCAACCACCGTAAGTCCAAGTCGTTTGAACTAGATGATGCGGTGCAAGACTTGATCGAAAATCCTGAATAAGTCAAAAGATTAGTCTATGAAGCCAACGGTTTCCTCAGTGAGGTAGACCAAACACGTATTGCTGCTGCAGAAGTTTTAGAAAGGTTAGGCAATGGTAGACTTGTGAACTTGAATAGTAGGGCTACTGAAGGGAGTATAATTTCTGCAAGTGAGCCTTGTAGTGAAGCACATAGTGTGAAATTGCCTAAGCTTGAGTTATTAAAATTTGGTGGGAAAATAACTGAGTGGATGCCGTTCTGGGATCATTTAAGGCTACTGTTGATGACAAGCCTATGCCTCCTGTTAACAAATTTATGTATCTGCGCTCTGTGTTGGAGGGCGAGGCAAGAAGAGTTATACAGGGTCTGGCTCAGACGGCAGCTAATTATAAATCAGCATGTGAAATGTTGGAAGAGAGGTATGCCAAACAAGATAATTTCCGCCCACATTCAGGACCTAATGCAGCTTGCGTTGTCAAGGAGATCGAAGTACAACAATCAACTCTCGGCGTTGCGGAAGTTGCAAGACGATGTGATAGCCCACGTTCGCAGTTTGGAGGCTCTTGGAGTAGGAGGGGACCAATATGGGCGGGTATTGGCGTCCATGATCTTGTCCCTACTCCCCCACGAGATTAGACTGGAGTGGTCTCGAAGTCAACAAGAGGAAGGAGACCTTAAAGGGCTGCTGGAATTCCTACAACGAGAAGTTGAGGGGCGAGAAAGGGGTGAGGCCCTTAAGGGCTGAACCACCGAAAGACTGAGGATCCCAGCGTGGAAAAAAGGCAGAAAAAGCTCATCCAGGGTTCAGCCTCAGCCCTTCAAACTTCATCAGAAGATAGTGCCTCTAAGCAGCAGTGTGCATTCTGTGGAAAGCTGCATCCTAGTGATAAGTGTTTTGGTATAGTGAAGCTCTCTTTTCATGAAAGAGAAAAAGCCATTCGTGGAAAGCGGCTGTGTCTTAAGTGTTTATCTCCTGGCCATTATGCAAGGGGTTGCTGGGCCAGGTGTTCAAAGTGCAAGGGTGGCCATCACCACGCACTTATTTGTATTAAATAAGTCCGAGCGATACCCCTGTAACAGCTAGTGAGAAAACCCTGAAAGAGAAAAGGTGCAGGGGGAGAGTGAATCTGTTACACATGTGGGAGTGGCTCCTTGTGAGTCAAGGGCTAGGGCTATTAAGCAGTGTTGTGTATTACAAACAGCAAAGATAAAGGTTGTAGGCTATCAGGGTATAATCTCTGCAACTGTAATGTTTGATACAGGATTAGATCGATCCTACATTTCCAAGGAGTTGGTCAAAAGGGTCAGGCCCAAGTGGCTGACCTCTTGAGTATTTATCATTTTCTGCCTTTGGGGGAGGTAAGGCCTCCAAGGCAGATTTGTGTAGGATTTATGAAGTGATGAGTTTAGGGGCTAATAACCACAAATATAGCTTTAAGGTTGCTGAGATTAATGTAATTTGTCCCCCTTTATGTAGGACCAAAGTGGATCCTAAGTGCTTAGAGCCTTTTGTGCATCTTAACCTAGCTGATGAGTATGGAAGCTGATGCTCCCTAACAAAGTTGTGTGTCATGAAGGGCTTGTAGCCCAGGAGACTGTTTTTGGTTGAGTTTTGTCTGGATCCTCAATTAGGTCCGAAGATAACTGTAATGTAGGTGTGCAACTGTTAACATTTTCTAATTTTCAGGAAGATAGCTTGAGTAACTTTTGGGATTTAGAATCTGTAGGCATTCAAGCCCAGGAAACACGTTCTGAAGCTATTAAGCCTGACTCTATTCTGGTGCAATTTGAGAAATTGGTAAGTTACAAGGAAGGCCGTTATGAGGTGGCCCTTCCGTGGAAATCAGTGTCTGTAAAGTTAAAGTTACTTGATAACAAACACCATGCCTTGAGAAGATTGGATAATCTGAGTTGTAAGTTAGATAGGGACCCTGGTCTGCAGTAACAATATTATACGGTGTTTGAAGAGTATGAAAAGGAAGGTATTATAGAAGAGATCCCACCCCATCAGTTGGAGGGTGGGTACCCAGTGTTCTATTTGCCTCACAGACCTGTGGTGCAGGAGGCGAGTCTCTCCACCAAAATCAGGCCTGTGTTTGATGGGTCAGCTCGTGGCAGTAATGGTGTGTCCCTAAATGACTGTTTAGAAAGTGGTCTTTCCTTAAACCCTGATTTAGTAGAAGTTTTACTGAGGTTTAGAAGATGGAAGGTGGCCTTAACTGCTGATATTACGAAGGCTTTCCTTCAAATTAAGGTGAGGAGGGAGGACTGTGATGTTCACAGGTTTTTGTTGAAGAAAAAGGATATTGTAAAACATTTCCATTTTGTAAGAGTACCCTTTGGAAATAAGAGTAGTCCCTTTTTGTTGAATGCCACTTTGAAATTTCATTTAAAGAAATACCCTCCCTCAGAGGTGGTTTCTGAATTGCTTGAGAATCTGTATGTTGATGACTGGCTTTCTGGGGCTGATAGCCCTGCTGAGGCCTGTGCAAGATTTGATGACGCCTGTGGTATGTTGAAGAAGGCTGGTATGTCCCTGTCAAAGTGTACCTCTAATTATAAAACCTTGCCCATGACAGAAGATTCTATTGTAGAAGGTGTAAAGGTGTTAGGCTTACAATGGGATTCTCCTGGACTGTTTTACATTTAAGGTAGAGAATGCAGATCCCTTTGGGGATATTGTTTGTACTAAAAAGAAATGTGTTAAGCCTAACTGCTCAATGTTTTAACCCCTTCGGGTTCATATGTCCCTTTGTTATGCATGCAAAAATACTATTCCAAGAAATCTGGAGATTAGGTCTAGATTGGGATGAACCATTACCTGAGGCTATGCAAGGCGGAGTTAAGTTGTGGGTAGTAGGACTTTCTGTACTTGAATCATTGAGAATTAATCGTTACTTATTTTCAGAATTGTCCTGGAGAGATCTTCCTGCTATTGAACTTCATGCCTTTGGTGATGCTTCGGAAAGGGGTACGGTGCTTGTGTGTATGTGAGAGTGCCAGAAAAGGGTAATTTCAAGGTGCCATTGATTGCTGCTAGAGGTAAGGTAGCCAATATAAAGAAAGTTTCCCTCCCTAGGCTAGAATTACTTGGTGCCTTATTGTGTGCTAGACTGGTTGTATTTGTGAAGTCTGCGTTGCAGCTGGTCCAGGAGGTTTCAGTTCGATGTTGGACAGATTCCACTGTTGCCCTAGTGTGGATTAAAGGAGAACCAAATAGATGGAAAACCTTTGTAGCCAACAGAGTTGTGGAAATTCAAGGATTGACACCATCTTGTTGGCAACATTGTCCTGGAAAAGACAACCCTGCAGACCTGATATCAAGAGGTGTTTATGCAGAGCAACTCACACAGTCTGATGTTTGGTTAGTGGGCCCTTCTTGGCTCCGCACTTCATCTCTCCTACTTAAGGAAGATGCGAGAGAGGGATTCCCACAAGAAGAGCAATGTGAAACAGACACTGTTTGTGTTGCTGTTGAGTCTGATCAGCCCTTGTTTGAGTTTTCCCGATGGAGCTCCTTTCCGAAGGCACTCAATGTAGTAGGTTGGGTGTTAAGATTTGTTGGTAATTGTAAAGCTTCATCCCTTAAAGCTGGTGGTCCCTTGACTTATGGAGAATTGATGAAAGCCAAGGTCAAACTGCTTCACTATGCTCAAAGAGAGGCCTTTGCAAGAGAAATAAATGCTCTGGCTTTGTCTCAACCCGTCCCTAAGGGGTCACCTTTGGTCAAACTTGATCCTTATCTAGATGAGGAAGGGTTGCTGAGAATAAAGGGCGCTTTAGAGAATGCGAATTGAGTTTTGAGAGTAAGCACCCTATCATTGTCCCTGGTACTTATATTGCTTTGTTGTTGGTTCACTTCCAGCATGGATTACTTAAACATGCTGGTGTTGCTTGCTGTGCTTGTTTCCACTCTGCGAAACAATTATTGGATCATTCGTCTTTCGTCAGATTGCTAAGAGGGTTTGCAGAGAATGTGTCATTATGCAGATGTGAAGCCAAGGCCTGTTCCCAGCCTGTGGCTCCCTTCCTGAGTTAAAAGTCAAATCTGCCCCTCCTTTCACTGTTACAGGTCTAGACTTTGCTGGTCCCTTATTTTGTGTTGATTTCCCCTCCAAGAAGTTGTATATTCTTTTTACTTGTGCTGTTGTCAGAGCTGTCCACCTAGAGCTTACAGAGTCTCTCTCGGTTACTGATTGCAATTTGGCAATTCGTCGGTTTACGACTAGACGTGGTGTACCTTCTGTGTTCTACTCTGGCAATGCTAAAACCTTTTTGGATGCCTCCAACCTGTTGAAGCAACATTATGGCCCCATGACCCCCAATGGAAGTTTATTGTACCTAATGCGCCTTGGTGGGGAGGCTGGTGGGAACGCCTCATTAGATCAGTGAAGGTTGCGTTGAGAAAGATGTTGGGCACTAAGACATTGTCTAGGAGTGAATTAGAAACCACTCTTCATGAGGTGGAGGCATGTATCAATTCTAGACCCTTGACATTTGTAGGTGAAGAACCTGATGTTGCTAATCCCCTTACTCCATCTCATTTTCTTATTGGTCGTTCAGCAGGTTTTCAGGTGGAACTGACAGATGACTCTGCCTCAGGTGTGACCTCAAAGGATTTGTGTGTGAGCGAGGCTGTGCGTCTAAGTCAGTTGGAGAAATTCTGGAACATCTGGCAATCCGAGTACCTTAGAAACCTGCCTTGCATGGTAAAGGGGTTCAAAGCTAATTGTAATTTAACAAGGGGTTCTGTTGTAATAGTAAAGGAAGAAAGAGTGCCTAGGCTGCTGTGGCCACTTGGAGTTATTACTGAGTTGTACCCTGGAAAGGATGGAATGGTGAGAAGTGCCAAGGTTAAAACTAAACGTGGATTTTGTAACTAGACCTGTTCAAAACCTATACAATTTAGAGATTTCAGATATCAGTGAGGAAAGTGTTTGTAATTCTCCTGATGAAATAATAAAGGAAAATCCAGTTGTAAGGGGTCCCATGGACCCAGTTGAATCAATCACTGAGTCTACTGTAGGTAAAACTCGAAAGGGGAGATCTACTAAAGTACCTGTTAAACTTGACTTGTAATTTTCAGGTTATGAGATTGTAGTAGAGGTTCTTATGATGATAGGAGTGTTGACACACTCCTATGGTGGGGAGGATGTTACATGTATGTTTTTTGTCCAAAAGAATGCTCTCGATCTTGTGTTTACGTTTGTTAAAATGTACGTTTTAGCGTCAAGAACACTCCCTATTTGTTTACACTGTATCAATATGTGGAAATTTAAGTAGATTTGCTGAGTATTGCTAAACTTTACTTATATGACAATTGTGGAGTGTGTTTAGTCAGGTATATGGTGTTTGTGTTGTAAAGCAAATATTGTTTTCCCCTTTATTAGGATGATGCCTTTTGGAAGTTTCCCCATTCCTGTTACGTTCTCCCAAGCTGTTTGAAATTTGAATTTTTGTGAGAGGAATAAAGATATCAAAGGCCATGCACGTTTCCCTCTCCGAGAAAGTTAGTGTTGAGAGATTATGTCTCAGCTGAGGGCCAGACCCTAAATAATCTACATGCCTTATTAAGCGAGAAGGAGGTGCACAAAAAACCGCCTTCCCGACTTTCCTCTTCTCTGCTAGCCAGGCATCCATGCGGCTGAAAGCTTTCTTCGATGACGAAGACAACACCATACGCGGAAGTCTGGCAGTACCTGGTGGCTGTCGCATGCTCAGGTAGGCTGAACCTGGCTATAATGGGACGACTGGAGAGAAGGACAACGGGTAGTAGACCAGGAAAAACCTGAGTAGAGCCAAGTAATGAGAAGTGGGTTGTTCTTCTTCTGCAGGTTCCTCGGTGCATAAAACAGGTGATCCTGGGGGTTCCACAGTGTCTTGTACCACTGGAGTAGGATTTTCAAGAAGGCTCAACAATTTGTCAAGCCGGAGTTGAAGCGGCGCCAAAGAAGGGTCTTGAGAGGCCGACGGAAATTCTTGTTGCGGGGTCACGAAAACATTAGAAGTGGGGTGGAAGGGAGAGGCACCCCCATCGACTGGGCGCACGGACAATAGGCGCCCTCTCATTGTTGAAGCAGGCGCTGACTCCTTGGAAGCAACTGCATTGTCCGCGGACGTTTGGCGCACCAAGGATGAGCGCTCAGTGATCTGACGTTCCCGTTCCGAGCGATCAAACACGGGTTCTTCTGACTTGGAAACTGTGTGCTCCCGAACAGGTAAGGTGAGAGCTGCGCGCTCAGGTGATGGGCGCTTGGATGAAAATGGGCGCTCTGAAGGCGAAAGCTCGGATGCCGAATGATCTGTGAGTTGTCGCTTATGCACATTACTGACGTACACTGGGCGCTTTCTTGCACGTGAAAGGGAGAGAGAATCTCTTGTTGGCGAATCCCAGAAACTACAAGAAGGGAGAGGGCTACGTTCTCTCTCTACCACTTGCTTACGAGAAGGGGGGGGGAACTGAATCCACTGAATCGCCTGGCCTTTTCAGTGGCCTATATACATGTGCAAAACGGTCACTGCGTTTCTTCAATGTGGCAGAGTCTGAATCACTTGAAGAAAGGGTATGGGTATCCAATCTAATACCTTTCCAACGGTATTCTTCCAGAGCCTGGGATCAGTGGACAACAGGCTCAGATGAGGCGACAACTGCTCGTGGGCAAACCCCACCGACCTCCCTTGGACTGCCAGTTTGCTTCCTCCCATGTTTGCAAGGGGAGTTTAGCAGGGATTAGGTCTAGCAGCATCGGTGGGACAAACAGCCGCCCCCTCCACTAACACATCACTCGACACAACACTATTAAATTTGTCCATTAGGACCTTCACAGGGTTCCCAATTTGGGAAACAGTATTCACAAGTAAATTATATTTTTTATCTACCCGTGCTTCTAAGTTGGCAATGGGATTGGGCTCAGCAGAATGAGAGTTAGGTACAGGAGTGACAGGCAAAGCTGGAGGACTGGAAATGGGAGAACAAACTGTCACAGGCGTCGAAGGGATAGGCAAAACATCAATATCATCCCTTGAAGAATGGCCAACACTAGCAGAAGCCTTTGCTTCGGCCCTAGCTCTAGCTTTTCTAATTCGGTCACGTTTCAATTTGTCTAAATGAGTCTGTAACGTATTCCATTTACTCTTTTCCCAGTCCTTACATTCGTCACAATTCAATTCAGGCGAACAAATTTGTTCCCTACAAGTACAACAAATGGTATGTGTGTTGTATCTGACCGACGTAAGTCTAGTTTTGCAGCCTTTGCTGCAGTACCTAATGCTGGATAAACTAGAGTCCAACATAATGGTAAAAAAATCTAAATGAATAAGTCACAATCGAAGTATCCACAATTCTAGCTAGGCTAGATAGCTAAATTATCAAAATCAAAGAGTACTTCACCAAAGATGATCTCCGACCATCCGGTGAAAGCGAAAACGAGAGCTGCTAATAACTGTTGTTCAGTCATTAACCGGCAGAAACGAATTGAGCTCCTTAGCTAAGTTTTTTACCTATTCTTCCCCAATAGTGGGCGGGGCAACATACCTACACCTAAAACAAAAAGAGCGCAATTTCGAATTTTGAGCCGTGTAAAGTAGAAACTATAGCTATGTAATTATTTGGTAAGTTACTTATATAAAACTCTTGAATATTTTTGAGCTGCTTTGTAATTCCAATCTGTCATTTAAAGCTTTCTTTGCAGTTTGTAAACTTATTTTTATTTCTTCAGAAACTATCCAGCTATTTTTGTAATTATTTGTTAAGTTACGGTATATATATAAAACTCTTTTGAATATTTAATCTCTGTTTATTCATGTTCTACTAATTCTTCAATTGTGTTGGATTCTAAAAACCAGGTACATATTTTTTTCATTTGTAATTCCAATCTGTCATTTATATACACCAAAGAAATAATAAAATTTGCAGTTTCAATAAACTTATTTTTTTATTTCAAATTATTACAGCTGATCATATATTGAAAATATGCAACAATGGGCTTGAAATGCTTAGTACTACCAAAAGAATGAAAAAATTTTTTTTCTAAAAGAAACTAATATATAATTGTATACAAATCGCTGTTGAGCAAAAAAGTTTTTATAAAATCACAAAGCTAATGAGTTATTTTTTTTCTTTGTATTGTACAATGAAAAATATATTGCAATAATTTTGAAATATATAATAGCGCTAAAAAAAAACTGTACAAACGATCAAAGCAACACAGAGAAAATATTATAATTTTGGTATAAAATGATGATCAAAGCAACACAGAGAAAATATTACAAAATGATGCATGAATTCGTAACGCTGCGGACAAAAAGTTTTTTTTCAAAAATTCACCATAAATCGAAATATTGTGCTAGAGACTTCCCGTTTGTTGCAAAATGAAGGTAATTGATTGAATATTACTAGACTGTAAGTGTTTTAGCTAACAATTGCAGTTTTCCACCATTTCGGTCGAGTTAAAGTTGACCGAAAGTTGAATTTTTTCTATTTATCGTGATTTATATGAAAATATTTCAAAGCTGATAAAAGCTACAACCATGAGTTATTTTTTGTTGTATTCTACATGAAATTGTGCACATTTTCATAAATAAAACTTTATGTAACGACTAATATAAAATGGTGCAAACATTACAAGTGACAAAAGAATTTCTGAGATGTTCGGCCGAGTTACCGCGTGGACGTAAGGAAAAAGGTTTTTTTTCAAAAATTCACCATAAATCGAAATATTGTGCTAGAGACTTCCAATTTGTTGCAAAATGAAGGTAAATGATTGAATATTACTAGAATGTAAGAGTTTTAGCTTACAATTGCGTTTTTCGACCATTTCGGTCGAGTCAAAGTTGACCGAAGGTTGAAATTTTGGCACTTATCGTGATTTATATGAAAATATTTCAAAAATAATAAAAGCTACAACCATGAGTTATTTTTTGTTGTATTCTACATGAAATTGCACACATTTTCATATATAAAACTTTATGTAACGACTAATATAAAATGGTGCAAACATTACGACAAAGTGACCAAAGAATTTCTGAGATGTTCGGCCGAGTTACTGCCAGCGGACGTAAGGAAAAAGTTTTTTTCAAAAATTCACCATAAATCGAAATATTGCGCTAGAGACTTCCAATTTGTTGCAAAATGAAGGTAAATGATCGAATATTACTAGAATGTATGAGTTTTAGCTTACAATTGCGTTTTTCGACCATTTCGGTGAGTCAAAAAGTTGACGAAGGTTGAAATTTTGGCACTTATCGTGATTTATATGAAAATACTTCAAAACTGATAAAAAGCTACAACCATAGGTTGATTTTTGTTGCATTTTACATGAAATTGTGCACATTTTCATATATAAAACTTTGTGTAACGGCTAATATAAAACGGTGCAAAAATTACGACAAAATGACGAAAAAATTCTGAAATTTTCGGCCGAGTTACCACGCAGACGAAGGAAAAAAGTTTTTTCAAAAATTTACCATAAATCGAAATATTGTCTAGAGACTTCTAATTTGTTGCAAAATGAAGGTAATGATTGAATATTACTAAAATGTAAGAGTTTTAGCTTACAATTGCATTTTTCAACCATTTCAGTAGAGTCAAAGTTGACCGAAGGTTGAAATTTTTTGTAGTTGACGTATGGTACGTCCACTCATCACCCGACAGACAATTTTAGTCGACTTACGATACGTCCTGTTGGCGTTTAAGGGTTAATGGATGGGCATGATCATATGAGGATCTAATAACAGGTTTTGAGTGATGGACAAGCTAACTCACATGAGAATCGTATTAATATTACACGCCATAAGATTTGGATGAATGTAGCAGGAAAAACGTTTATATCACTTCAATGTCTATAAATGACTTATGGCAATTGTAGTAGCTCAGCAGAGGACAGAGAGGAATCAGTGTGCCTTGGGACTTGAAGGGGGAATGTATTGCCCCACTCTATCCCATAACATCTTTTTATTTATTTTTTCATAAATATACCCATGGATTGCTGTTCGTTCTAGTTCTTATCTTTTACGATAGTATGTCAGCTATAATTGTAATTAAAAATAAAAAAGTGCAAAGAAATATTAGAAAAAACATTTATACCTCACAAAAAAGTACTGCATCTCCCATCTCAGTATATCTAGTCAATATTTTACAATAAATATACTGAGAATTTTATACTGATTTCAGCTTTTATCTGTTATGATATTGTGTAAGCTGTAATTATAATTTTACAAAATTAAATTATAGAAAAATCATGCATAACTTTGTTAAATTAGCATGTTTTTACGAGTGTCTTGGAAAAAAGGCCCAGCAGAGGGTTGAAAATATTCACTTTCAACTTCCTGTGGAAGGTAGAGAAAATTTTTTAGGATTTTTTCTTAACACCTTGTGCATCTGCATATCTTCTTTCCAGTGAAGTGTTTTTTTCTTAAATCGGCCAACTTTACAGTTTGCCCTGTCTGGGGGTGTGCTATATATACAGTACACACACACACACACACACACATATATATATATATATATATATATATATATATAGGCAATCCCCAGTTATCAGTGGCCTTGGTTATCAGGATTCTGGTTTTACAGCACTTGTCTATTGACGACGATAACTGGATTTTCGTCACCGATACATGCCGACCCCCGGTTATCGACACTGATCCCCACTTATGGGTGCCAATAACCAGGGATCGGAGCTATTATCACCGATCTTCGATTATTGGCTATTCTTGGTTATCGTCACGCTGATAACTGAGGACTGCCTGTATTTAGCCTGTCCCTTAAGGGTTAAAAGTAAAATTCCTCACAATCACAAAACAGCCGTTTCCTACAAATTCATTTGTTTTCCAATGTAAACTCTCTCTCTCTCACTACTCAGTACTGTCCATATTCTTTAATGAAACATGAATTAATGTATCACAAACATAAAATTATGAAAGTTCACAAAGCCTTCAGATGAGTGCGTGTTACAATTTTTTGGGGTTGCTTGATATACTGTACTGTTTTTATTACAAGTTTAGTTTATTAGTGTGATTAGCAAACATAACAGTAAACAAGAGAACATTTTATCTCTAATCACCATAAAAATATCTAAATTGCTTATTTCATATGTAGGCGAGACAAAACTCGACAGGTTGTGTAAGTTCAACGATGACATGGAATTGAGTGTGCATGTGTACAGGGTATGTACCCTACGGACTTGATTGCATTAATTTGGTTTATAAAACTAAAAAATGAGAACATGCAGTAAAAATATAAACGAGAATACTACAGCATAAAATATCAACAATATAGTGTAAGAGAGTGTGTGTGTGTGTGTTACTGTATTAGGGTTCAATGTAAACATGTCTCAGTTCGTTCTCTCTCTCTCTCAGTACTGTACTGTACACACAGCTGACCCACAGGGTTCGTGGGGGATGCGTACCATTTACCACCACGAATATCTAAAATCCGCAAATACTTGACACCCATCTAAAAATGCTTATACCCGAGTATTTTAATAGTTTTATCACAAAAAATGCATTTAGTTACATAAATATGAAAATACAGTAATTATTGAGTATTTCTCTATGAAAAGTTCCACGAATAGGTAAAATTTCCATGAACATGGATATATGTTCCACAGAAAATTCTGCGAACAGGTGAAACCACGAATCTGGAACCACAAATAGGCGGGGGTCCACTGAACCTATCCTTTAATGAAATGTGAATTACTGTATCATAAACATAAAACATGAAATTCCGGCAGAGGTGTGGAAGAGCCTGCGAGAAGAAGATAGACATGCTGTGGGACCTAGCAAAGACAATATACAGTCAGGAAAAGATACCAAAAGAATGGAGAGAAAGCTTAATTGTTCCTATCTATAAAGAGAAGGGTGAAATCCAGGATTGTGCAAACTACAGAGGAATAAAGTTTATGTCTCACACCATGAAAATCTGGGAAAGAATAATAGATCAAAGAATTAGAGAAGAAATGTCTGTAGGTGAAGAACAGTTTGGTTTCATGCCAGGAAGAGGAACTACACATGGTGTTTGCCCTCTGACAGATGATGGAAAAACACCAAGAAAAGCAGAAAGGGCTGCACATAGTATTCATAGATCTGGAAAAGGCATACGATAGAGTACACACCAAGAGGTTTGGAGGTGCATGGGAGTAACGGGGAACACTGGAAAAGTGTGAGGCTGGTCCAAGATATGTGTAAAGGAGCAAAAATGCAGGTTAGAAGCAGTGCTGGGTCAATTGAATGGATACCAGTATGAGTTGGTTTACACCAGGGATTTGCTTCAAGTCCATATCTTTTTGACCTGATAATGGATGTGCTATCTCAAGGAATAAGAGATCAATCACCCAGGGTGCATGTTGTTTGCTGATGATATCGTGTTATGCAGCATCAACAGAGGGATAGTGAAGTCAAAACTAAAGCAATGGAGGAAGGTAATAGAAGACAGGTGTAAAGATCAGTATGAAGAAGACTGAATACCTAAGATTTAATGAAGATCAAGACTTCGAGGTTAGCATGGAAGGGACAAGGTTGAACTGAGTAGAAAAATTTAAGTATCTTGGTTCAACAGTGGCTGATGATGGAAATTTGGATGTATAAATAACACACACAGTGCAGGCTGGATGGAAAAATTGGGGAAAAATGTCAGGTGTCTTGTGCAACCGCAGAATCAATATAAAGGTTAAAGGAATTGTGTACAAGACAGTAGTGAGACCAACTTTGATGTATGGAGCAGAAACATGGCTGGTGAAGAGACTGGGTAAAGAGTGCAAGAGAAGAAATTGGATGTGGTAGAGATGAAAATGCTCAGGTGGATGTGTGGAGTAACAAAAATGAAAGAATAAGAGGAACCACTAAAGTTGTAGAACTATCAAAGAAGGCCCAGGAAAGACGACTGCACTGGTATGGCCATGTGATGGGAAGGGATGAGACATATGTAGGGAGGAGAGTGATGCAGATGGAGGTGCCTAGTGGAAGAGCAAGAGGAAGACCAAAGCAAAGGTGGATGGATGTAATTAGAGAAGATCTGAGACACAAACAATTGTCAGAGGACGGTGTGTTTGACCGAGCCAGGTGGAGGAAAGCTGTCAGGAACATTGACCCCACATACAAATGGGAAAAAGATGCAGAAAAAGAATACACAAAATATGAATGTATCATGAACAAAACTCCAAGAAGTTCACGATGCCATCACACGCTGCTGCCTGTGCCCATCGCGCACAAAATTTAAAATATTTGCAATATTGTTGTATCGGCATTGCTTCGTAACTTCAGCACCATCGGAACTGCTAACCCCATTCGCAAACTCGATTTATCTTAACCCTTAAACGCTTAATGGACGCACCATACGTCGACTAAAATTGTCTGTCGAATGTCAAGTGGACGTAGCATACGTCGACTGAAAATGGTTTTTTTAATATTCGCGGAAAAATAATTATAGACCTAGTTTGCGGAAGGTTTCAAATCACGCACCTTGAGGGATGCTGGGAGTTTACGGATCAAGCTGTTGTTTTGTTTCTAAGCGTCACCCAGACGCGCATGCGCGAATTCCCTCCTTCTCGCACCAGATAGCATCAGCGTCGGACCTTGCGGGAGCGATTTTTTGACGCAAACGTGTTTTGCAGAACTTAGGCGAGCGTTTGCGTATTCGTGCTGCAACAGGACGTTTGCAGAGCACAAAGCCGTCAGGACCGTGAAAGGCGCATACTGCCTGTCGGTAGTGAGTGTGTGAGACGAGTTTTAGACTGGGATGCTGGAGAAGGACCCAGCAGCCAAAGTGACCCAGCTTCTCAGCGCCGTGTTGTTCGCCCATGTGTGACCGAATATGACCCAGGACCACATCCCGTGCCTTTTACGACCCCTAGGAAGCATCGGGGTGTCCTGAGGGACATCCGAAAACATTTGGGAGGCCTCCAACAAAAGGACATAGATGAATACTTGTCGGAGCTCGATCGAGCAGGTGGGAAGTCCTGATTTGAGGTGGCAGCTGGTCATCCAGCGATGAGGACATCACGCCTGATGTCAGTGATGACGAGTATTTGCCCCCAATGTCCGTCACGGGAGCCAGAGGGGGAAAGTGAATTAGACTTTAGTGGTTTTAGTGCATACGAGGAGAGTCTGAGTTGGAGGAGGAGGATGCCCCGATGGTGGCTGGTGGGGACGAGGCCGAAAGTGATGGCGAAAGTGAAGGAGACGGCCCAGCTGGGAGTGTGGGAGTGCGAAGACGTGCCCGTGCCCGTGCGCGTGCGCAAGCGCAGACCCGTAGAAGGTTGCAACGTCGCGGCAGCTCGGGTGAAAGCTGTTCGTCCGAAAGTGATGAGGGGTGGTTGGAGGACCCCACCCCACCTAACATGCACCCATTCACGGCAGTACCTGGACTGACCGTCCCTGTGCCTCTCACTACACTGGGGTTCATTCAGCTCTTCCTGACGCGGGAATTGCTGGAATTCCTTGTTGCGGAGACGGCAGATTACGCTCGGTACTGCCGTGAGGAACTGCAGTTGACGTTGTCGTATCGCTGGCGGGGCTGCAACCTCACGGACATGGCGCATTTTTTGGGGCTCCACATTTTTTTTGGGATGATGCCTGCTGCCGACATCAGGCAATACTGGAGGCGGAATTTTTTTTTAAGTACGCCCAATGTGCCCGGCATTATGCCCCGTGATAGTTTCCTGGCGATGGACAGGTATTTCAACGCCTTCAACCGAAGGGCTATACCCCGGAATAACCCCGACTGCCTCATCTTAGTCCGCCCAGTGTTGGAGTACATTCGTGAATGGTGCCAGACTCTCGTGGTTCCTTCCAAGAACCTTTCTTTGGATGAGGGTATGATGCCATACAAAGGGCATCTAAGTATAAAAGTGTACAACCCCAAGAAGCCAAAGAAATATGGTGTAAAGTTATTTTTTCATTACGGAAGCCAACACTGGATACGCCGTGGACTTCTTCGTGTATTCTGGGGTCTTCTCCACGTTGCGTGACACTGTCTTCGGTCTTGTGGATCGTTTCGTAACCAGGATACCACCTGTTTATAGATAATTATTATAACTCGGTATCCCTGGCCCAGGAACTGTATGAAGCAGGTGTGCACATCAGTGGTACCCGCCGGTTGGTGCGTGGGGCCCGAATGTCCTCAAGAGGTTTGCTAGCCACCCGCAACATCTGGCAAGAGGAGAGACAGAGTGGCGGCGGGAGGAGATGTCTTCGTCATCTGTTGGAAGGGGGTCCGACTCGTGCCCATGATTCTGACGAGTCATGAGCCCCATCCAAGAAGAGGTCATTCAGCGGAAGAAGACACGTCGGCAGGGTCGAGTTACATATGAGGAGTTTGTGTCCAGCGCCCTACTGTCATCGGGCACTACAACAGGCACATGGGAGGAGTTGATCTCTTTGATCAACTCATCCAGTATTATCCCTTCGCCAGGAGAACCAGGAGGTGGACACAGAAGCTCGTCAAATACCTCCTTCAGTTGGCCCTCCAGAATGCCTACATCCTTTACTGTGGGTATAATTCGGACGCTCGGAGGTTGACCCACATCCAGTTTCTTGAGGTGGCTGGGAATGCCCTCATAAACTTCAACCCAGAGGAGTGGCCTTCCAACGCCGGCCCCCTGCCCCGAGCTCCAGCTCTGCCCAGAGAGGAAAGGGCAGATGTCACTAGGAGGGCCAACCTCAGAATTCCTGCTCCTGCCGACGCCGCCCCTGCTGCCGCCGACCTTGATGATGCCGCCGCCTTTGAAGATGCCGCCCCTGGTGATGCTGCCGCCCTCCCTCGCATTCCAGTGTCCCGTCGGGTAGTCGACCCTGTGTGTCGGCTGCAGGCAGGATATCACACACTGGAGCTCACAGAAGGGCGTAAACAGAAACGGTGCCGGGTGTGCCATATGAATGGCAGAAGGAGAGACACCCGGTACGTCTGTCGCACCTGCAAGGTAGCACTTTGCAGGTTTGAAGAGTGTAACCGTAAGTACCACACTGCGGTTATATACCTGGAGTGCGCCCACCAGCGACACGGAGGCGCAGCAAGTCGCCGGGCGCGGCCCATCAGCAATAAGGGGCGCGTCTCTCCCTCCTCCGCTTGTGCCTCGTCATGTGGGAAGGAAAAAAATGCAAGACTCTTCAATGGAGGAGGGAGAAAACAAGAACAGAACGAAGAGTCAGGATTATGAGTGAGTATTCTGCATTGAATTTATTTTTAGTTTTATATTTATTACAAGTTTTTATATATCTGTATTCATTGGTGTTTTGTATATTATTTCGTTTTATGCAAAAACAAAGTTTTTCACAACCATTCCTTTTAGTTATGTATTAAGTAGCAAAGTAAAAAACAATATAATATTATATATATGTGTATGTATGAATGTAATATATATATATATATATATATATATATATATATATATATATATATATATATATATATATATATATATATATATATATATATATATATAAATATATATATATATATAAATATATATATATAATATATATATATATATATATATATATATATATATATATATATATATATATATATATATATATAATATATATATATATATATATATATGTGTATATATATATATATATATGTATATATATATATATATATATATATATATATATATATATATATATATATATATATATATAAATATATATTTATTTATTTATTTATTTATTTACTTGGGTCTTTTTGGGTAGGCAAAAAATTTAATATTCTGGTGATATTCAATCCTTTACCTTCATTTTGCAACAAACGGAAAGTCTCTAGCACAATATTTCGATTTATAGTGAATTTTTGAAAAAAACTTTTTCCTTCGGTCCGCGCGCGCAGACTCCGCTGAAAATCCTGTCATTTCTTGAGTCAAATTGCCGTAATTTTTTCGCCATTTTATATTATTCGTTACATAAAGTGTTATACATCAAAATGTGCGCAATTTCATGTAGAATACAACAAAAAATAAATCATTCTTTTAGCTCTTAACAGTTTTGTAATATTTTCATTTAAATCACGATAACTGACAAAATTTTAACATTCGGTCAACTTTGACTCGACCGAAATGCTCGAGAAACGCAACCGTAGGCCAAAATTCTTACATTCTAGTAACAATCAATCATTTACCTTTATTCTGCAACAAATGGAAAGTCTCTAGCACAATATTTCGATTTTTGGTGAATTTTTGAAAAAACTTTTTCCTTTGGTCCGCGTGCGCGGACTCCGCTGAAAATCCTGTCATTTCTTGAGTCAACTTGCCGTAATTTTTTCGCCGTTTTATATTATTCGTTACATAAAGTGTTATACATCAAAATGTGTGCAATTTCATGTAGAATACAACAAAAAATTAATCATTCTTTTAGCTCTTAACAGTTTTGAAATATTTTCATATAATTAACGATAAATAGAAAAAAATCAACCTTCGGTCAACTTTAACTCGATCGAAATGGTTAAAAAATGCAATTGTAAGCTAAAAAACTTACAGTCTAGTAATATTCAATCAATTTCCTTCATTTTGAAACAATTGGAAAGTCTCTAGCACAATATTTCGATTTATGGTGAATTTTTGAAAAAAACTCTTTTTTACGTCCGCGCGTTATTTAATTCATGCATCATTTTGTGATAATATTTTCTCTGTGTTGCTTTAATCGTTTTACAATCTGTTATATACCAAAATCATCACAATTTAGTGTACAATACAGCTAAAAAAAATTAACTCATTAGCTTTAACCGTTTTGCTTACAGCATGATTTGTATACAATTATATACGAGTTTTTTTTTTTTTTTTGCTGTCATATATTCCAATATTTATATATAATATTTTTTTTCATTTCTGATGATTGCATACTGAACTTCAGGCAATGAGAAAAAAAGGAGCCAAAAATGAACTCTTAATCTTAAAAACTAAGCGCGATGTGATTTTTTGAAAAAAACTTTTTTTTCGCTTCGGCGCTACCTCTCGGAGGCTGCCAGCATACGGGAGACGTTTTTGTAAATAGGGCTTCGGCGTTTAAGGGTTAAAATGACCCAAGTAAATTGGGGTGTACCTGTACAATAATAATATGACAATAATGCATGAAATACAGTGCTCCCCCACTTTTTCGTGAGGATAGGTTCTAGAACCCACTGCAGAAATGTTAAATCCCCTCTACAAACACTTATAACTGCCAAACACCCTGTATCCCTTAAACTAAAATGCTTGTAACTGTTTATTTTAAAAGTTCACTGCCTAATTTAGTAGTTCAAACAAAAATATACCTTAAATTTCATAAAACAATTTAATATCAATTCAAACAAAAATTAACCCCATACCATCATCCCAAAACACTTTAAGTTATCATAGATTAGTACCCTTTGACAACTGTTACTCTTATCTATATACACCCCTTAAATGGTTATAACAATGATTTACTAATTTAAAAATATTAATATTAATGTAAACACAGCAAAATATCTAAAAAACCTTTAATACAAAAATTAATACATCTGTCTTAAGGAAAATCTGACAATTAAACATGTTACCTTTTTTACCATGGCCTTTTTCTCTCATAGTATTGAAGTTGACCCATTTTCTTTATATACTGGTAAAAACAATTAAAATGATCACTAATTTGCTTATTTTTCAGAGTAACAACACTGTTTATTCACTAATTACTGTATTTTTTTTAGATTGTGTTCTTGACTAAATACATATTTTTATGACAAAAATCATTTTCAGTGTACTATACTTATACTGCACTAATGTACCGATGATAACCTGACTTTAAATCCAAGGTGGTGAAGAATTTACTATCTCAGACCTTAATCAACAGTTCTTTGATAGAGGGCAATGGGAGTGCATTGTCTTTTGTGATACTATTCAACTTTCTATAATCAACACAGCCTAAGACAACCATCCTTCTTTTTTAACCATCATGACTATTGAGGCCCAAGGAGATTCACTTTCTCTAATGGTCCCTTGTTTCCTTAATTATTAATTTCATTCTCTACATCCTGCTGATAACAAACTGGAATTCTATACAGCTTAGATCTTATGGGTGGTTGATCCCAAGTCTCTATAAGAAAAGGAAAATTATTTATTCTACCTGGGGTTTCGTCACCAATCGCGATTATGTTTTGATAGCTTTCTAGAATTTCCTTGACAATACTTTTATAAGTAACAGGGGTAGACCCATCAGCTGTTCTCAAGAGTTTAACCAGACGTTCTCCACCGTGACCCTGATGCGTGCTACTGAAGGTTGCGAGTGTGTGAGAAGCACCTGTTACTTCACAAGGTTTCAGGTCGCATATCGACCCACTGTCTAATATGACATGCTGATCACTAACGTTAACCCTTCAACGCCGACTGGACATATTTAATGTCGACAAAAGTTGCCTGTCGGTTGCCAAGTGGATGTAAAATACGTCAACTGCAAAAAGTTTTTTTAAATATTCGCGGAAAAATACTTATAGGCCTTGTTTGCGAAAAATTTTAAATCACACGCCTTGAGGGATGCTGGGAGTTCACGGATCACGCTGTTGTTTTGTTTACAAGCGTGACCCAGCTGCGCAATATATAATTTCTTCCTTATCCCAAAAGAAAGCATCGGCTAACTCAGCTGAAAATCTCAGAAATTCTTTAGTCACTCTGTCGTAATTTTTGCACCGTTTTATATTAGCCTTTACATAAAGTTTTATATAAGAAAATGTGCGCAATTTCATGTAGAATACAACAAAAAATAACTCATGGTTGTAGCTTTTATCAATTTTGACATTTTCATATAAATCATGATAAGTGCCAAAATTTCAACCTTCGGTCAACTTTGACTCAACCAAAATGGTCGAAAAATGCAATTGTATGCTAAACCTCTTACATTCTAGTAATATTCAATCATTTACCTTCATTTTGCAACAAATGAGAAGTCTCTAGCACAATATTTCGATTTATGGTGAATTTTTGAAAAAAACTTTTTCCTTACCTCCGCTCTAACTCTGCTGAAAATCTCAGAAATTCTTTAGTTACTTTGTCATAATTTTTGCACTGTTTTGTATTAGCCGTTACATAAAGTTTTATATATGAAAATGTGTGCAATTTCATGTAGAATACAACAAAAAATAACTCAATTTTGCCATATTTTTATATAAATCACAATAAGTGCCAAATTTCAACATTCAGTCAACTTTGACTCGACTGAAATGGTCGAAAAATGCAATTGTAAGCTAAACCTCTAACATTCTAGTAATATTCAATCATTTACCTTCATTTTAAAACAAACAAAAAGTCTCTAGCACAATATTTCGATTTATGGTGAATTTTTTAAAAAACTTCTTCCTTGCATCAGCGCTAACTCTGCTGAAAATCTTGTAAGAGCCTGACGCCGTCTCTTCCAAACACGTGTGTGTTCGTGTGTTCGTCGTCCATCGGAGTGGACAAGACAACAAGAGCATCTCGTTTTCTTTCTCTAAAGGAACGCGATTTCAACCAAACAATATTTCCGTCTGTTTCTCCCTAACCATTGTTGTTTTGATGTATGTACAATCACCACTACTTGCATTGCCATGCAAGCATTCTAATCATGTACTCATAATGTTCCAACGAATCTTCTGTATCAAACTGTGTGTATGTTTCTGTTTGTGAAGACGCCAAGCGACCTCCGATGGACCACGAACACACGAACAACGCGTGTTTCGGCGTCAGGCTCTTTCAATCTCAGAAATTCTTTACTCACATTGTCATAATTTTTGCACAGTTTTATATTAGTCGTTACATAAAGTTTTATATATGAAAATGTGCGTAATTTCATGTAGAATACAACAAAAAATAACTCGTGGTTGTAGCTTTTATCAATTTTGGCATTTTCATATAAACCACGATAAGTGCCAAAATTTCAACCTTCGGTTAACTTTGACTCGACCGAAATGGTAAAAAAATTCAATTGTAAGCTAAAACTCTTACATTCTAGTAATATTCAATCATTTACCTTCATTGTGCAACAAACGAGAAGTCTCTTAGCACAATATTTTGATTTATGGTGAATTTTTGAAAAAACTTTTTTCTTATGTCCGCGCTCGCTAACTCTGCTGAAAATCTCAGAAATTCTTTAGTCACTTTGTCATAATTTTTTAACCATTTTATATTAGCCGTTACATAACGTTTTATATATGAAAATGTGCGCAATTTCATATAGAATACAACAAAAAATAACCCACGGTTGTAGCTTTTATCAGTTTTGAAATATTTTCATATAAATCATAGTAAGTGCCAAAATTTCAACCTTCGGTCAAATTTGACTCGACCGAAATGGTCGAAAAATGCAATTGCAAGCTAAAACTCTTACATTCTAGTAATATTCAATAATTTACCTTCATTTTGCAAGAAACAAGAAGTCTCTAGCACAATATTTCGATTTATGGTGAATTTTTGAAAAAAACTTTTTCCTTACCTCCGCGCACGCTAACTCTGCTGAAAATCTCAGAATTTCTTTAGTCACTTTGTCATAATTTTTGCACCGTTTTATATTAGCTATTACATAAAGTTTTATATATGAAAATGTGTGCAATTTCATGTAGAATACAACAAAAAAGAACTCATGGTTGTAGCTTTTATCAGTTTTGAAATATTTTCATATAAATCACGATAAGTGCCAAAATTTCAACCTTCGGTCAAATTTGACTCGACCGAAATGGTCGAAAAATGCAATTGTAAGCTAAAACTCTTACATTCTAGTAATATTCAATCATTTACCTTCATTTTGCAACAAACAGGAAGTCTCTAGCACAATATTTTGATTTATGGTGAATTTTTTTGAAAAAAAACTTTTTTTACGTCCATTCAAGTTATTTAATTCATGCATCATTTTGTGATAATATTTTCTCTGTGTTGCTTTGATCGTTTTACAATTTGTTATATACCAAAATCATCACAATTTAGTGTACAATACAACAAAAAAAAAAAAAAACAATAGCTCATTAGCTTTAACCATTTTGCTCACAGCGCTATTTGTATTCAATTATATACAAAATTTTTTTTTCGCGCTGTCATACATTTCAATATTTATATATGATGATATTTTTTTTCATTTCTGATGGTTGCATACTAAACTTCAGGCAATGACAAAAAAAGCAGCCAAAAATGAACTCTTAATCTTAAAAACTAAGCGCGTGCTGTGATTTTTTGAAAAAAACTTTATTTCCGCTTCAGCGCTAACTCCCGAACGCCGCCGGCATACGGCAGGCACTTTTGTAAATAGAGGCTCAGTGTTTAAGGGTTAAGTAAAGCCTATAGTGCACTGCGTGAGGTGCACTGAAAGCACTACCCTCCTACAGGGGTGATAATGTGCTGGACGATTTGAAGAAGGGTTTAGATGAGGAAGATGTTTTCCATAAATATAGTTGGAGAAGACACAAAGTAAACCAAACCCTTAGCAGAAGGACAGTGGAGGGGATGAAGAGAAGTGTACCATACATACATTGAGAAAATTACTTTCACAGCAGAATGCAGATGGTTTTGCAAGATGGTCATCTATTAATCTAAAAAATAGAAATTCTTTCGTCTTGAATTATTCAGTTATAAGGTTATATTAACAGGTATTCATTAACCTTTTTGGTTATATAACTGCATTTATTATTTCCAAATTTCTTAAAAATTTTCACTACATTCTAATTAGAATAAAACACCATAAATGTAAAAACAGTTACCAAGAAAATTATTTTTCTTAGTAAGAATAGTAGTAAGATTTCTTTCCTATTTAAAGAATAACACTCAAAATAAAAACAGCAAATACTGAAGTTGCACAAATGCTTTTGTAATTCACTAACATCTAATCCAAAATAAAATTGGTTTAAAATGAAAGGTAAATAACCCTGCCTGTATGTTACAGCAACTTCAGAAATTATTTATAAACAGAAACTGTTGTATTAGTTTTTAATAAGAAGTGTGTAATACACTACATATTGGCAAGGTAATGATTTTGTATTATTGGTCATTTTATACCCGTTCACTGCCTTTGTCACAGGAAATACTGCATAATGTCGTGAAAATTAATAAATGATTACGAACAACACTGAGCATTTATATACAGGCAAACTGCACTTACAAGCTAGCCTATAGTAACCTGAAATTAGTACATCACATCAGTAAAAATTAAACATGGGAAGGAGGGGAAACCCTCAGAGCTAAAATTAAATTTCCTGCAATTCAATATGTGAACTCACCTGAGTTTGAAAAGATAGCCGCCTGTAACTGAGCTGTAGGACTTGAATACGGAGGTGGCGCTGATGATGCAGGAGATGGGACAGTGGCTGCAACACTGCCCACCAGACTCCCAGCTTTAAGAGATTCTCCAACATTGGTACTAAGTCCTGCTAAAATACCATGCTGGCCACCAACATTCAACCCTGGGGCAGGGGATACTAAGGTAGCTCCACCACTAACACTATTACTGTTACTGGTGCCTCCAAGTGAACTTGGAGGAACCAAACCACTTAGAGTGGATTGCGGTGCTGCCTTTTGCAGCAACGCCGCTAAATCCATAGTCTGTGGCTGAGTGATAGATGCTGTTGACGACGTAGCTGAAGAATATGTAGAAACTGAAGCCGATGAATATGTGGCGGTCGTAGAAGGTGCATATGACTGAGGGGTGGTAACATAAACTGGTGTTGGTGCCAAAGACACAGCAGATCCAACTGATGAATTTCCTACAGCCATTGGGTCTGGTAAACTTTCCGACAACACAGGTGTAATGTTGGTTGCCACAGAACTGCTTGAGGGACAAAATACAGTAGTCTCCTCCAAAGACCCAGTCCATTCACTGTCCCAGTCATCTGAACTAGCAGGAGGTTCATCATCCCAATTATCTGGAGATTCAAACAGTGAATAAAACAAACATGAAAAACTTACAACAAAAAATTTTAACCAGAGCAAATTATACAATATGAATAGAGGACAAGAAGGAACTTGTACATAAAAATTTCTTTGATCATATGACCACCAGCTCATACCTATCTTCAAATTGTTTTGATGGTTTGGTTTATCTTCTGTGACAGGACCCCAAGTATCAATGGAATCCGGAAAACCTGGAGCCTGTCGATTTTGGAATGTACGTGGACCTACGGAACCCCCCCGACCTCGGCCTCCCCGACCTCTTGTCACAGAAGTGCCGTTGGTCATCCTCCCTCGACGTGAACCTTCACCACGACCAGGACCATCCCAACCATCACTGAAAACAGTAAGTTAAAAGACATTTACTCAAGGCAAAAGTGAATAACTACTGGAAGATAACTAATTATCATAAAGTAATTTTTACCTTAACCATTCTTAAAAGAGGGTGCAAAGTTTGAGAAAGGCAGAGGAAATTATTAATGTATAACATTTTACAAAAAGGTTAAAATCACACCTGGGACTAAATGGAACATTTTAAGGAACCAACTAAAATATTTCCCATACGCCACATAAACTCACCTCATGCATAACAGTATGCCTTCAAGCATTCAAGTTGCACTGCTCCACAGTCTGTCCTCAACAGTGGATGAATATCATACATACAGTACACCTCAACTTTAATGCACTAACCCCATGTCAACTGAAACTGACTGTTACTGGCCACAGTGGCAGCATAAGGCTCCACTACAATATAAATTTGTGTTCTTAGCTTATGGTTGATGAGACTTGCTTCAATTTTACCCACAATATTATTCCACCAATGCTTGATTTATATAGGGGAGGAACCCCAAGGTTAACCTGTAAGTTCATGTAATTTACATACAGCATAATTCATTATATAAATTTATTTTTGAATTTTTAACAAAAATATAACCACAAAATGTTTTCCTTATTTTTTAAGCTTCTATAGTTATATTGAATAATTCACTTGCTTCCCTAAATTCCATTCATTCTCCTCTGAGATATTTTAGTTCATCTATACATATTTTAAGAAAATAGGAAAGAGGAAGAAATAAATTGCATTTCTTAAGTACTGTACTCTAACACTGTACCAGGCAGGAGGTAGATTTTTGGACAATGGCCAGACTTTCAATAACATGCAAGGAGGTTTACACTTCCTCTTCCTCCTCCAACACCACTGCACTGTCAAGGTCCTGTGCCTCCTGTACCTTCTTGGGGTCAGAAAGTGGTGAAGTTGTCAGAAGAGGTGTTAGGTGCCTAAAGGGTCCAAACCACCTAGAGGTGGCAGAGAAAGATTAGATTCCTGGTTGAATGAACCTCACATGTCAACACAAGGTGCTGTGTGTTTACCTCATTTCTGAGCTTAATGACCTAGCTACCAAAGAAGTGTATGGTGATGGGCTTGGATGCAAGGTCTTTAGGGGTCTGAGGAAGCTGTCAAGGGTATTCTTAAAAAAAGTCTGGTTTACTATGACAATATGCTGCATTTCTTGAACACCTTCAGCAAACTCCAGCACCCTGAGGAAGGCATTATGGTCAATGTTGGGATTCTCCATAATTTCGATAAACATTAAAAAATAAAAGACCATCCTCAGGTATTTTATATGAAGGCGCTGGTTGTGATGCAGACTCATCTTCAACATTAACTTCCAGGGCTTCCTTCTCCATCTCGCCAGCAGCAACTGCAGTAGTTATCTCACTGTCAAACACAAGTTGCCAGCCAGGATCGCCACCAATGTTGTCCAACCTCTCCTGTGTCTCATACTAAAGAACTCTGTTATTATCTCCCTTGGTGAGTTTGGCACAAAAATCTTCCACATCATGCCCTCTTCCCATTCAGAATACAATTTCAAGTGTGCTTCAAGGTTTGTATGGTGATGTCATTCCAAGCATCTGCAAAAGTGTAGATGGCAGATGCTGCACACGTTCACAGATTCTCAAAATTCTTTCTCCTCCTTGTCCTTGAATACCACTATCACCTCTTCCAGATACTTCCTCTGGTATACCATTTTCATTTCAACACAACCTTGGTCCATCTGCTGAAAGAGTCCAGTTGTATTACACCAACCAACTGGGTTGCATTAGGATGCACAGGTGCACTGTCCACAAAATGCAAAGCCCTCACCCAATGCTAGCAATTTTAAGGTCCCATGAAGAATAACCTCTTTATAAAAGTTGTTCTGGAACCAACCAGAAATGATCTTGGAGGTGAACCAAGCCTTCACTGAATGATATTAAATCACTGGGAGATTATCCATCAACCCATGGAGGGAACATGGTTACTTTGAATGTCCTACTACCACTAGACTGCAACAATGCACACCAAAAGCATTTGTCCATAAAGCAGACAAATTGCTTTGTATGCTTCCAACTAGGTACATTCTTTTCTCTTTGTTTGCCATGGTGTTTTTGGGTGAGTAGCAATATATTAGATGAGTTTCATCAGCACTGTATGACTGACTTGAAATGAGGCTTTCCTTTTTTCATCAAGTCTTTCAGTGTCTGCCAAAATTCTTCCACTTCCTCCTTGGAAGCATCCAAAGCTCTGCCATGATTCTTTTTGTTGAAATGCACATGTTAAATGTTTAATTCAAAAAGCCAACCTGCAGATGCTTTAAAGTTCACAACCCCATCGAGACCTGCAACCTTCATTGCAGCAGCATTCAATTCAGCACTGCACACATGCACACCAGCCACCCTTTCCTGATGAAAACTAGATCAAAGCCAATTGTTCAATTTCCTCATGACAGGGTTTTGCCATCACCTTGTGGACCTAACTCCCGGATGTCTTACTCCCAAAGTCGGTTGCATACATCTTCAGACTGGCATTGGGTGCTTTGATGTTCTGCAAGGTAGACCTAGCAATGCTATACTCCTCCGTGATACGTGCCACTGACCATCCTCCTGCAATTCTCCCAATGATTTCTGGCATCTCTGGCAGTGTCAGCACCGTCCTGACCATCTTAGGAGGTGGGGCCAAACATAGCACACAGCGCCTGCAATGCTGCAGGCAACAAGGCAAGAGAGACTTTAGAGGAAAAAATGCACTGCAACACAAACACACACCAACTGTCCTAATGACAAATAGCAAGGTCTGATGTGCCACTGGACAGAGGAATGACGAGCACTTTGCTATAAATTGCACTAATACTCTTCAAATGTAGCCAGTCAGAAAAGAAATTTTCATGATGCTCTCTCTTATCAGCCATTCAAAAGCAAAAAACCTAATGATATGTAATAACACATGCATTTTTGCCATTAGAGAAAAAGTTTACAAAAACTATCATGATTTCCCAATCCACACACCTTCTACCATACGTTACTGTACTTATGACATATCTGCCACAGCTAATTAAAAGAGATAAAGTGACTCTAGTGCTTTTAAGCTAATAACAGTCTCAAAAGCTCTCATTAATCAAAATGCTGCCACCCTTCAAAACACTTTCCCAGTTCTATCACCCACACAATACTCCCTTCTCATTACCAATATTTCTTTCCACCCACATAGCATAGCTAACCATCCGAGCAACCTTTAAAAAATTTTTATGAGCTGTATATATATATTTATATAGTGGGTCCCTGCTAGATTGTACATCAGCAATTGCGCCTTCAGTTAATCACAGGGTTTCCTGTGGAACTTATCTCCAAATATATCACTGAAAACTCACTAATTCACAAATTTTTTTGCATAGCAATATTCACTAGTTACTGCATTTTCATGACATAATACATTTTTGATACAAAAATTATTTACTAATTTTCAAATATTAATATTAATGTAGACACAGCAAAATATCAATCAAATGTTCAAGTAAAATCCCTAAATACTAATCTATTATCATCGTAATATATATACTCTTAAAAAAAAAAAAAAAAAAAAAAAAAAAAAAAAAAAAAAATGGTCACCCCAACTCTATCTCCATGATGACATGCTATTGGTTGAAGGAGTTGGAAGTAGCCATTCACAAAGCTTATAGCTCGATGCATTTTATGTACTGTATATGAGTTATATTTTTGTTCTCTCTCTCTCTCTCTCTCTGTGACATGTATCTATTTTTTGTACAATAAATGATTTACTAATTTTCAAATATTAATATTAATGTAAAAACAACAAAATATCAATCAAATGTTAAAGGAAACTCCCTCAATATCATCTATCATTGTAATATGTACTGAGAGAGAGAGAGAGAGAGAGAGAGAGAGAGAGAGAGAGAGAGAGAGAGAGAGAGAGAGAGAGATATTCACCCCCCTCTCTCTCTCTCTCTCAACATGACGACATGCTATTGGTTGTGGGACTTGGAAACAGCCATTCACAAAGCTTGTAGCTCAATGCTTTGGTATGTATTGTCACTAGTGTGTGAGTTGTATTTCTCTCTCTCTCTCTCTCTCTCTCTCTCTCTCTCTCTCTCTCTCACTGACATGAGAGAATTTTTAAGCATATGCAACATGTATCCTTATTTGTTTTGTATGATAAATTATTTACTAATTTTCTAATATTAATGTAAACACAGCAAATTATCAATCCATCAAGGAAAATATAATAAATTAGCAAAGATTTTAGCTCAATATTTTGTTTTCCCTGATCTTTTTTCTGTCTCCAACTTTAGGGGGAGGGGTGAAGGCCTGTCAATCATTTTGATGTATTGACCATAAAGGGGGAGCACCTGAGCAAAATTCTCTCTCTCTCTCTCTATGCCAGAGGATACGTAGAACGTGAGATGGATAGAAAGATAAAAATTTTTTAACCGACATAAACATAACTCAGTTCAGTGCTTCTCTCTCTCTCTCTATATCCAAAGGATTCTAGTAGAATGTGAGCAATAGATGGACATAGATAAGATAGAAAGATAGGGCTAGAAGTAGGAGTCACACAGCAGAGTATGTTACCTCGATGCTGAATGGCTTGTAACACGACATGCTATTGGTTGGAAGAGATAGTAGCAACCAATCACACAGCTGGATATCAGCTTTACTAGTTGTTGATTGGCTTGTAACTCTGATGCTTTGTGAGGGAGTGTTCCCTTTTCTCTTTATGATTGATTTTAGTTGAATGTTTACTGATACAGTATATTCTTATAACCTAATTTTGTGAATTTAATCTTTATTTACCTTTGTGTACATACTGTCACTAGTGTATTAAATATTTTTAATGAGCAAATGTTATTTTCTCTCTCTCTCTCTCTCTCTCAGGACAACTTTTAAGGATAACGTTGTAAGATGACTTTGAAATTATACTAAAGGATTTTAGGATGATAGTTTAAGGTATATTTGGTGTTTGAACTTCTAAATTGGGCAGTTATAAGCATTTTTAGATGGGTCTTTGGTGTTTGAACTATTAAATTAAAGCAGGCAGCTGTAAGCGTTTTTAGAGGGGTGTTCCAACTTATCGCTTAACTCGAGCAGTTATGGTCCCTAACCCCCAAAAAGGAATTAACCCAAATTAATTATTAATAACATCTAGGACTCTTAGACTCAAACCTAGGAACAAATTCCCAGGATTAAGAGCATAATATATATACAGGCAGTCCCCGGTTTACGACGGGTCAGGCTTATGACGTTCCAACGCTTTTCAAATATAATCATCAGAAATTATTTCCCAGTTTACAACGCATGTTCCAGGGTTACGACACCTCGTACGCTGATCCGACGGAAGAAATATGGCTCCAAAAGAGCAGAATAATAAAAATTTGGATTTTTAATGAAAAACTCAACAAAAATGCAGTTTACATCGTTTTCAATACACTCAAAGCATTAAAAGTAAGGTTTTCTTAAGATTTTTGATGATTTTTGATGATTTTTCAGTTTACACTCCAGCGTAAAAATGGAACCCCCTTCGTAAACCAGGAACTACCTGTACACACAAAATGCAGTTGTTAACTTCCCTACTCTCTAGGAGTCTCAGACTGGTGGTGGTACTTGCACTCAAAAACTGACCAGTTCTGGGGTCTACCTTCCTCTTCTCATAGGTGACGTAGAGATTGGTGGACAGGATACATGCCAAGAACAGGGATGCTATTGTTCACTAGGCAGCCACATAAGGCCTAGTGGTCTCTGCAAGGCTCTGCGGCCAAAACTCAGCTGGTACTTTGTCTGCAGGGCAGAGGAAGGCCCTGAATTCCTCTGATCCCCATAAAGCTCCCCAGACTACTACTGCACCTGTATGGAAGGGCACACAGCCATGCTCCTTTCAGCCCCCTGCCGTCCTACAAAGAGGGGCAAAGGTACGAAAAAGGGAGGGCAAGTGGAAGCTTAGCAGGTGAAAGGAAGGTGCTGAATACCTACTTTGGTGTCACCATTGGAGTACTGTATTCCCCCCCAATGACACTAGTGAGGTCTTCCTAGCTGCCTTCTTTACAGCAAACTTTACTCATTGTTCTGGAATGTTTTCTGCAATACATGTACAGTGTATGCAAGTGTATTCCATGTTAGAAAGAAAATGCTTGCAGGGTCTGTCTTTCCCAGGATAGCACCTAATAGCAAGTGGTTTCCTCAGTGTAGAGGAAGTAGATCCATCTTCTATCAGACACAATAAATTTCACAAAAAAAAACTCAAAACCACAAAGCATAAGGTTTATAACAGCAAAGGTAGGTGCAGAGAGCCAAAGAAAAGATATCTGCGTCTGATGGCAGCCAAAGGCAAAGTGGAGTGCAGACTGAAGGGGTGGGCAGGGCTTCCTCCTACCTGTCAATTGTTAATGACCTTGTCAGTAGGTTTTAAAAGCTGTTCCAGCAAGCATTCACAAGCTTATTCTAGTGTAATGAACAAAGGTTTGTATTTGTGTAGGAATAAACATGTTTTCATGATTTAGTCTGCTCAACCAGGTTCCTGGACAATGCTCTTAAAACAGCAAAAGTATTCAAATAAGAGAAAACAGTTGCTAAAGGAAGGAAAATATAATTAAAATACCCTAATATAGTATATTAGAAGTCACCAAAAACCTTAGGGATAAAGCACTTACATTTAATATTTTGTTTTGCCAACACTACCCATACCTTGGTAAAAATAAATTTGAAAATAATAAGAGAAAAATGACAAAGGTAGGGTATTGAAAATAATAAGAGAAAAATTACAAAGCCAGGGTATATGTTGTAATTGCAACATCTGCAACCTGGCTTACATGAGGAAGACTGGAAGAAATCTCAAAAAATGCAAAAGGGAACACAAAAGAACTGCTAAAAAAATGTTAATGTAAGATGCAAAAGCAATAGCCATATTGTTGGGATTTAAGTCATAACATGAATTTTAAAGATAACGAACTTTTTTACAAAAGCAAAGATTTATTAAGTACTGCAGGTTCTGGAGGGGTCCTAATTAATTCCATACCAAAAATGTCTGAAGGCAATCTTTTAATGCTTTAGATAAAAGTCTGTCGTTCTTAGAGATACTAAGCTCTCCATATTTATCAAAGAAGCTAGTAATCCATAATTATTTCTTTGTCTGATGGAAACTTGCTTATCGTGACCCCAAAAAGGATGAACAACCCCACTCAGCAGCAGATGGGCAGCACAACAGCAAAAGACCAGTATGGTCAAGTAGTCAAAAGATCAAACAGGAACCCGATGTAAATTATCTGTCCTTGTAGAAATTTTGACTAGTTTCATTCTGACAATGAGGATGGTAACACTTATAAAACTCAAGGATTTCAAGTGTATTCTGAACAATATATCAAGATTTACACACAAGAAAAGGGTCTTGTGTAATTCTCTCTAAAAAAAAAAAAAAAGCATCTGCACCAATACTGAATTTCTAATGTTCCAAAAATTCCACTAAATGATTAAGATCATTCCACAATTTGACCTTTGCCATAACAAAACTTCTTAAAAAATGTGGCATTGAGAGGGAGGGGAGGGTAAGCAAATAAATGCCAGCTAGACAGAGTAAGAGAATCACAGGAGCAGGTGGGAAAGAGCATGCATGAGGAGTAGATGTAGTGTGCATTTTTGAAAGATTGCTCAAGAGCCTATTGTTTATGCATTTTACGAAGCTTATCGTATGAAATTTAATCAACACTGGCCTAATCTTTGACTTTTCCTAGAGCCAGTCCTACTGGATAAAAATCTAGGCTACCCATATTTCAATGATAACTGGGACTATTAAAATGAAAATGTTATTCAAACTATTAGGTAGAGAGATTGTGCATTAGACTGTCTCATCTTACAACACACAATGGTTTATGTACAACCTACCATTCAAACTTTACTCACCTCTCACGCCCTCCTCGATTGCTACCCCCACCTCGCCCTCTAAACCTAGGCGGTCCTCCACCTCTGGGTCTGGAGCTACTTCGTTCACGAGAATCAAGCCGTCGATTTTCTTTATTATTTTCTGCTTCTGTTGGCTATAAAATTGCAGCTCTCATTAGAATACAAAAAATAAATTTGCTGCTATACAACCTTTTTCCATTAAAATGTACATGCACTGCAAAGTAACACTAAGTGCATAAACTATGTTTACATGACACTATAGAACATTGCCTTTCCCTTCTGTTCAAGATGAAGATCCCTTTCCAAGTGCATTACAGTACCTTGCATAATACGACATCTGCCTTGTCTACATAATAATAATGTTTATGATAGCCACCATTACCATTTCAAATAAAGACTAAAAATAAAATAAAAATTTTTCAAATAATTTGCAGTTTTCCTTGAAATACAAACCCTTACCTTTATATCAATTCCTCTCAAAGAGAGCCCAAGACTGGTTGGTCTCCCTTGTGCAGGTTTATTCTTTATATAGAGACTTAATTCTTAAATGGGAGGAAATACAGACAGGCACAAAGTTCCAATAGAGTAAGGTTATTGCATGTATGGCAGGAACCAAATTCTGGCATAAACTTGTTTGCAAGAGAGTATGTAAGTATATATGGGCTACCCTATAGCCTACCTAAGTTTACCCATGAGCAAAATCTCCATAAAGTGCTGCTCTGGCTCCGTCTGCAGGGATTCTGGAGGAGTAACAACTCATCCAGTTCCATTAGATCCCTAGAACAAGGCTTGCACCTTTCTCCAATAAAAAAGGAGAATGCCAGATCTTTGTGCCTTCGGGTGCTCCCAACCGCACATAAAACCATATGTGCCTCTTACTCGAGAAAAGACAGGACTCGGCAGTCACTATCAAAACAGTTCAGACTTAGACATTGCCAGCCCCCTACTCCTTTGATGAAATACAATTTAAGAAAAAGTGACAAACAAGAGACCATCTGCCGATGGTCCAAGTCATAACTACTACTATTAGGAAACAGAAACCTACCACCACAAACCACTTTATCAAACGAGATAAATCTCTGGCAGAAGCAGTTATCCATACCGGAGAACAGTATTCTAGTAAAGGAAGGAAAAATGACCTAAAACAGGTTGTACTGATTTTATCACTGTTATAAATATATGAAGCCTTTCATACATTACCTAACTTTCGTGTGGCATTTATAAAACTTTCGTTACTTTCTCAAAAGTAAGATGTGAGTCAAAAGTTACACCTAGAATAGTTAAAAGCTCCAGACTCATTCAGCAAAGTCCCATCCACCTGAAGGGGAGGATAGGGTGGAAAATCTGTAAGAGATGTGCTAATCAATAATGTTTTCGTTTTGGTGGAGTTCAACCTCATACTCCACCAACTACACCATTCACTCATCTGCTCCATGCCATGACTGAGGCTAAAGGCAGCTTCATTTCTCTAAGTGGAGACTTTATTACACCCACAAGCATTGCATCATCGGCATACTGAATAATCTTGTTTTCCAGGCCAACAACCATATCACTTGTATACACTAGAAATAACAGCAGACCAAGAATATTGCCCTGTGGAACTCCAAACACAATAGGCCTTGGTCTGCTAAAGGTCCCATCAACAGCAACTTGTTATTGCGCATCTGTAAGGAAATCTTGAAGTAAACCTCAACCATATCCACCCACTCCAAGATTCTTAAGTTTATAAATAGTAAGCGCCTTGTGACTTACTAAATTGAAAGCAGCACTAAAATCTATCTAAATTACTCTACACTCAAAACCCCAATCAAGTTTATCTTGCGACTGGCATGTCAAATCTAAAAGAGCACCACAGGCCACTATCGGACCACAGAAAATCCCAGATGATAGAAATCACCCCTAAAAAACCCCCTATGCATACACTCTTGCCACCTCATTCCATATACACAGTATTGTGCTTTAACAGTGGAGCAAAGCTTATGAATACAGTAAACACCGGAATTTGCAGGGGATAGGTACCATAATCCACATCCCCACGAATACTTAAATCAGCGAATACTTGACACCGCCAAAAGAAAACACGTATAACTGCATATTTAAACAGGTCAGGCACCAAAGACTAGTGTATTATACAAACATCAACATAATGAATATGCATCTTTTCCATGGTTCTAAATGTTATGCCTTAATTCACTGTGTCCAATAATATTGAATATATTATGTTGCTTGTGTATTATAAATTACAATCATAGCGATCGCCGTTTTGGTTTGGAAATAGTTTACAAGGTGTTTATTTTGCAATTTTAACTCGGTTCAAAGCACCTTTTTGCTTCTAGTTAGCATAAATGAATCTCCAGATACTTTATTTATATGTAGCAAGGTTATTTTTCGTTACAATGTACAAAGTGTTTTTAAGTCGAAATATAACTTAAATATGTCTCGTTGTAAAATTAATTT
Source organism: Macrobrachium rosenbergii (assembly GCF_040412425.1). Taxonomy (NCBI): domain Eukaryota; kingdom Metazoa; phylum Arthropoda; class Malacostraca; order Decapoda; family Palaemonidae; genus Macrobrachium; species Macrobrachium rosenbergii. The sequence continues at coordinate 75,419,642 of NC_089791.1, read as the reverse complement.
AGCTATTATTTTCGTTAATAAATGATTTTGGCCGTTTGGGGGACTTTGTTTTGTGTAAAATAATCAAGATTCCATTCGCTTTTTTCACTCGACTTCATCATAATACGAGCTTTACATATTTATCGTTTATCGGCGTAAAAATACCAGTAATGTGTTCTTTCATGCCAGTAGTTTTAATTAAAATACTTTCTCTCCTATTTTAATTATGGTCGAGTTTCATCAATGTTGCCGATGCACGATAATTTATAGTCATTAGTAGCATAAATTTAGCAATATATTTCCTTGCCCATCTTTTATCCATACTGAATAAGGGTATAATGTAAAAATATATCAGTCCTATACTACTTTAACGTCATTTGTACTATAACCCACGGTAATTGTGAATTACCATAGGATGGTTGGAATACTGTACAAGCAAAACAGCTGTTGTTATCCGATTCGATGATAAACGAAACAAGTTTCTCGGTCAATTGTTTTTGGCTGTAAGCATTTATGCAAGAGTATAACGTTATTAAGAATACTTTTATCATTCCCTTTTGATTTTTTAACTAGAAGATGGGATAAAGAGTAGGGGTAAAAGAAGCTGGTCCATTGTAATTTGGTCTCTCTCGCTGCCTGCGCCCGAGCAAAATTTCAAAATATTTTATAAATACTGTCGTGTCAGTATTAATTGCTTACCCTATTGCAAAATCGAAGTATCATATTCTAGCACTACCTGAGTATTTTAATAGTTTTATCACAAAAAGTGCATTTAATCATGAAAATGAGATGAAAATACAGTAATTAGTGAATATTTCTCAGTGAAAAATACCATGAATGAGTGGATTTTCAGCGAATAATGCATATATATGTTCCATAGAGAAATCCGCAAATAGGTGAGTCTGCGAATATGGGGGGGAGGGTTAACTGTATTTGGTAATTAAAGTTTTTATCTTTCTCTTTTTATTCAAGTTTTTGTTAGCTACAATATAGTTATTTTCTTGGGAACAATAATTATTCAATAAAATGTTAGTAGAAGCCAATATTATCAATTTTGCTATTTTTTCTCTACTATGACCTTCATTACTTATTGGAGCAGCATATTTATTATTTACCTCTGACCTTTATATGGGGATTTTACATTCACTATTGTCCATCAAATGTAATATAAAAAAAATTGACAATCTGCAACTTCTGAATAAAAAGGAAAACAGTGATTTTTTCCAAGAGTTAGTAGAGCTTGAATGAGATACTCATTTAATATTAGTAAAACTAAATGAACACTTTGTTTCTCAAAGGTGGAGGAGGAGAATGCTTTTCATGACAGTTTATATGAATGTTTCAAGAGTAAACCATCTTCTATCTCATGAAGTTTTTTCAAAGAGCCGAATGGCTCATAATGAATTTCATTTTCTAAAATATGATTTCCATCAAAGGAGAACTGTGGGAGCTTCATCGTTTTATTTGTATCTTTTTGGCCAAGCCAATTGTTCCTGGTACATCTCAACAAATGTACTGAATTTCTGCCTTTAAAATCAAAATATGGTTTCAAGTGAGTTTCATCCACCATCAGTACCACTGTTTTGTCATTGGGTAGTAATGATTTACACATATTCTTATGTACATCAGAAAATATGAGTAATTTTGTTCTGATGCTGAGATAAACTGAGGAGAGAGACTCCCGATGGTAGAGTATCTCGGCAACATTAGGAATTTCCTAACTCATTACAAAACAAAGAAGACAATATTACCAGCTCTGATGAATAATTAAATTTATTCAGTCATTAACTGTAGTTGTTCAAATATGAATTTCAGCACAGGCAAGTGTTTGATCGATCATCTAAAATTATTGCCAAAAATGAAATCACTAATTTTATAACAGCAACGCTATTGCAGGTTTAAGAAATACACTCAGCAATGTCAGCTCTCTCCAAGCTATTCAGTATCTGCTCAATGATATTCATATCATGAACTGCTGTAAGAATCTTTAAATCTCCTAAGTGACGTATTTCAGAAATATGAACAAACCTGTGAAACGTCCCACAAGTCCGGAGACTGGGGAGAGCCAACAAGAGATCCCTCTATCTCCCCTGTGGAGAAAGGCAGGTACTTGGAAGCCCCATGACACGTCTTCCTTAAAGGTAGAGCATGAGTCATTACACTCTCTGATGTCTTTGCTATAGGTGTCATCATAACAGACGTATTGGTGGCTGTTACGGTAGCATGAGTCACTGGGAGTTCTGAGGTGACTAGCCCTGCTCCAAGGGAAACACTCGAGAGGCCCAGAGAGAGCCAGTCACCCACAGTTCCTCAGTCTCTCCTGAAGGAGCAAAAGTTGGGTTAGGGGCAGCAGTCTCCTTGACAAAGCAAGCGAAAAGCGAAGATGACAATGGGGAAATCACTCCCATAGGAGTGATGGCAAGGCACGGAAGCTCTGTAGGGGTAAGGAAGGAGGAAGGGTCGGCAACGAACAAAGTCGTCGGGGGCATATTACCAAGACCACTGAGAAATAACGCATGCTGGATATGACGTCATGATGTTGACCCTGGTGGTCCGAAGCTAGCGATTCTTTCTCTCTCGAGCTTCCTTCGCATACATCTTTTGAGTACAAGGTTTTCTCGTGGTTCCGTTCTTTTATTTTTTAATTGGACCGCAAAACTTACATGGCATAGTGAAGCAGAGTGCCACAGATATATCTAGTGTGTTTTATTGAACGAACTTACAATGGCAAGTAGGTAAACTCAACAATAAGTTCAATGCAACAAATATTTGACTTTGCCTCTGGATAACATTACGATAATTAGTGCTGCATAATACCTTGGATTCCAGTGCTTGGCTTCAAGTCTAAATTTCACATTCCATTCCATTCCACATTAGGATAACTTTCGACTTTAATATAAAGTCTGTATTCACCACACTGGAACCAGCACTATGCCACGTTGGGAACACAAACAAACAAGCTACTGTTAGGTTTGTCCAATAGGGTAACATAAGTTAGGCCTGTGCAGGTATAGCCTACACCCAGGTATAGCCTAAGCAGACTGTAGCCTGAAAAAAAGTTTTAGGTAGGTGTTGTGATTAACAAGGTAAAGCATAATATAAAGAAAGACTGATTTAGCCTAGATTAAATTTTTGTAGGAATTCACATAAACTAGACTGAACAGAATCTAATACAGGCTAGCCTACATCAAACTCCTCCCAGTGTAGCCTACATCAAACAGCTCCCAAGGTACCTACATCAAACAGCTCCCAAGGTACCTACATCAAACAACTCCCAGTGTAGCCTATGTCACATAACTCGCAGTTACTCCCAGTGTAGCCTATGTCAAACAACTCCCAGTAAAGTCTACATCAAACGACTCCCAGCGTAGCCTACGTCAAATAACTCCCAGTGTAGCCTATATCACAGAACTTACAGTGTTGCCTATGTTACACACAACTCCCAGTGTAGCCTATGTCAAACAACTCCCAGTGTAGCCAATATCAAACAACTCTCAGTGCAGCCTATGTCCCAGAACTCCCAGTGTAGTGTATGTCCAAACAAAACCCAGTGTAGCCTATGTAAAACAACTCCCAGTGTAGCCTATGTCACAGAACTCCCAGTGTAGACTATGTCACTAACTCCCTGCATAGCCTATGTCATACAACTCCCATTGCAGGATTTAGCAAAGGCTTTGGAAATGGCACAGACATACAAGTTATAGGTTCATCATAAATGGAAGTACAGTATAGTGAGCAGGATAAGTTAAGTATACCTTAGTTTTACCAGACCACTGAGCTGATTAACAGCTCTCCTAGGGCTGGCCGGAAGGATTAGACTTATTTTCCGTAGCTAGTGATCAGGAAATAGGCAAGTTACCATTGTCAGTAGTCAAAGCTAAGGGACAAACCTTACTGGACCTAGTTTGGTTAAGGTGAATAAAATTAGACTGGCCTAGTATTATAGGGTTACAGGTACAAAACAGAAGGGATGTCAATAACTAAGCTAACCTCATGGCATTACTGTTTTAATGCTCATATATACATGCTGTACAAATATTAAAAGACCATCTTTCCTCTTCCATAGGTAACAATTGAGTACAGATTTATGAAATAGCATACTGTACAACACAATACCCTACCTACAGTGAAGGCTAACTGCACAGTACATGCGTTTATTCATATTTCTGAAGTACGTCACTTAGGAGATTTAAAGATTCCTACAGAGGTTCATGATAAGAATATCACTGAGTAGATATTCAATAACTTGCAAAGAGCTGACATTGCTGAGTGTATTTCTTAAACCTGCAATAGCATTGCTGTTATAAAATTAGTGGTTTCATTTTTGGCAATAATTTTAGATGATCAATCAAACACTTGCCTGTGCTGAAATTCATATTTGAACAACTACAGTTACTGACTGAATAAATTTGATTATTCATCAGAGTTGGTAATATTGTCTCCTTTGTTTTGTAATTGTTCCCCTCAAGGTTTTAGGCTCCTGAGAGATACGAAATTCCTAATACTGCCGAGATACTCTACCATCGGGAGTCTCTCTTTTCAGTTCACCTCAGCATCAGAACAAAATGACTCAAATTTTCTGATGTATATAAAAATATGTGTAAATCATTACTACCAAATGACAAAACAGTGGTACTGATGGTGGATGAAACTCACTTGAAACCATATTTTGATTTTAAAGGCAGAAATTCAGTACATTTGTTGAGATGTACCAGGAATAATTGGCTTGGCCAAAAAGATATAAATAAAACAATGAAGCTCCCACAGTTCTCCTTTGAAGGAAATCATATTTTAGAAAATGAAATTCATTATGTGCCATTCAGCTCTTTAAAAAAAACTTCATGATACAGAAGAGGGTTTACTCCTGAAACATTCATATCAACTGTCATGAAAAGCATTCTCCTCCTCCACATTTGAAAAACAGTGTTCATTTAGTTTTACAAATATTAAATGAGTATCTCATTTAAACTTTACAAACTCTTGGAAAAAATCACTGTTTCCCTTTTTATTTACAAGTTGCAGATTATGTCAATTTTTTTTACATCACATTTGATGGACATTAATGAATGTTAAATACCCATATAAAGGTCAGAGGTTAATTAATAAATATGCTGCTCCAATAAGTAATGAAGGTCATAGTAGAGAGAAAAAATAGCAAAATTAATAATATTGGCTTCTACTAATATTTTATTGAATAATAATTGTTCCCAAGAAAATGACTATATTGTAGCTACCAAAAACTTGAATAAAAAGAGAAAGATAAAAACTTTAACTACCAAATACAGTAAACCCTCCATATTCGCGATCTCGTGATTCGCAGACTCACCTATTTGTGGATTTCTCTAGGGAACATATATACGCATTATTCACTGAAAATCCACTCATTCACGGTACTTTTCACTGAGAAATATTCACTAATTACTGTATTTTCATCACATTTTCATAATTAAATGCACTTTTTGTAATAAAACTATTAAAAAACTTGGGTAGTGCTCGAGTTACGACAGTTCACCTTACAATATTTTAAAAATTTCGCGCGGGTGCAGGCAGCAGCATACAATCAGGCAGCGGGAGAGACCAAATCACAATAGACCAACTTCTTTTCCTCCAACTCTTTATCCCATCTTCTAGTTAAAAAAAGTAACAGAGAATGATAAAAGTATTGTTCATAATGTTATACTCTTGCGTAAATGCGTACAGCCATAAACAACCAACTGAGAAATTGTTGTTTTGTTTATTACCGAATCGGATAATAACAGCCCTTTTGCTTGTATTTCAACCATCGCACGGTAATACACAATTACTGTGGGTTATAGTACAAATAATGTTAAAGTAGAATAGGACTGATATATTTTTACATTATACTCTTATTCAGTATGGATAAAAGACCGGCAAGGAAATATACTGCTAAATTTATGCTGCAAGTTGTAGCTGAAGCTGAGAAAACTGTGTGCCAAGCTGCTAATGACTATAAATCATTGTGCATCGGCAACATAGATGAAACTCAACTGTACTTAAAATTGGAGAAAGTATTTTAATCAAAGCGTCTGTACTGCTATCTTTACGCCGATAAACAATACATATGTAAAGTTCGTATTATGATGAAATCAAGTGAAAATAGCGAATGGAATCTTGATTTTTTTTACACAAAACAAACACACCCAAAATGGCCAACGTCATTTATTAACAAAAATAATTGCTAAATTAATTTCACAACGAGGCATATTTGTCATATTTCAACTTAAACACACCTTGTACAGTATAACGAAAAATAACCTTGCCCCATATAAATAAAGTATCTAGAGATTCATTTATGCTAACTAGAAGCAAGAAAAGCACTCTGAACTGAGTTAAAATTGCAAAATAAACACAGCGTAAATGATTTCCAAACCAAAAAACCAAAACATTGACAAAAGCAATATGATCGCAATTTTCAATAATACAAAGCAATATAAGAAAATATATATACATTTCAAAAATTGATATATGAAGACTCCAAATATTTCATTAATTCCATTAATAATTATTGATATCTGTAGTACTGTTGGTTCACTGCATTATGACATTTTAAAAGATCACTGCATCACGGATTTTTCAGAAATATTCATCGAAAAATTAAAATTAAAAAGTACCACCATATCGGGCAGCCATATATTATGGAAAACAGATGTTTCATCATGCATAATCGAGACTAGGACTGCTGATGTTACATAAGAGAATAATATCATTATGTAAATCACTGTAAAATATAGATTTCAGTATAATGTCAAGGCTATACAGTCTCCCATATACAGTAAAGTATCATAAACTTTTATGTACAGAATTAAAATAATTTCATTGACAAATTTGTTTCTTTTGCAACTAAAAAATTATTTTCCTAATTCTCATGGTTCTCAAAACGTAAACATTACAAATCATGGGATTCTTTTTTTTTTATGCCTGAGATCAAAATTTCTCTGGTACATGGAACATCATGATGTTTCATCTTAAATTTAATTAAAATCCGAATTTCAAAGGATACTGTATACTCTCATCACCAGCTTGTCAAGACTTAGTCAAGACTTAGTCTCGTCCCAAGCTACTGTGCTGTACAGTACACACCATTTCTCTCTCTCTCTCTCTCTCTCTCTCTCTCTCTCTCTCTCTCTCAATGAAATATGAATTACTGTATCATAATCTTTTATGTACAGAATTAAAAATAATTTCATTGATAAATTTGTTTCTTTTCACTAAAAATTATTTTTACTGGCTTCAGTTTTCTCAGAACGTAAACATTATCAAATATGGGATGATCTTTTTTTCATATTACTGTGATAGGAGATCAAAATGAATAAATGCATAGGAACTTTTGTGATAAAACTATTAAAATACTCAGGTATAAGCATTTTTATATTTGGGGGGTTTTAAGGGATCACTGTATACATTATTGGAGACAGTGAAGTAAGGCATGACATTTTAAAAGATCCATGGAAAAGATGCATAATCGTTTTGATGTTTGAATTACATTATGTCAATATAGAGTACAGTATAATGGGTACATGTGTGTGTGGTATTCCTGGTTTCTCTGTGAATTTTTTCGCAGAAAACGGGGATTTTTCATTCAGAAATATTCACTAATTATGATATCATTTTATGAATAAATGCACTTTTGTGATAAAACTATTAAAATACTCAGGTATAATTTTCTATTGATTGTTATTAAATTTCTTGATTGTTATTAAATTTCTCTTTGTATTGAATTATCATTAGTTTAACTATTAAATGCAGTAAACACCCCATATTTGCAGTCTCATGATTCGCAGACTCACCTATTTGCGGATTTCTCTAGGGAACATATATACGGATTATTCGCTGAAAATCCACTCATTCACGGAATTTTTCACTGAGAAATATTTACTAATTACTGTATTTTCATCTCATTTTCATGATTAAATGCACTTTTTGTGATAAAACTATTAAAATACTCAGGTAGTGCTTGAGTTACGATAGTTCACCTTCTGATATTTCGATTTTGCAATGGGGTAAGCAATTAATACTGACACAACAAGATTTATAAAATATTTTAAAATTTCACGCGGGCGCAGGCAGCAGCATACAATCAGGCAGCGGGAGAGACCAAATTACAATAGACCAACTTCTTTTCCTCCAACTCTTTATCCCATCTTCTAATAAAAAAAAGTAACAGAGAATGATACAAGCATTGTTCATAATGTTATACTCTTGCGTAAATGCGTACAGCCATAAACAACCGACTGAGAAACTGTTGTTTTGTTTATCACCGAATCGGATAACAACAGCCCTTTTGCCTGTATTTCAACCATCATACGGTAATACTTCAACCATTGTACGGTAATACACAATTACTGTAGGTTATAGTACAAAGGACAATAAAGTAGAATAGGACTGATATATTTTTACATCATACCGTTATTCGGTATGGATAAAAGATTGGCAAGGAAATATACTGCTAAATTTATGCTGCAAGTTGTAGCTGAGACTGAGAACACAATGTGCCAAGCTGCTAATGACTATAAATCATCGTGCATCGGCAACATGGATAAAACTCGACCGTAAATAAAATTGGAGAAAGTATTTTAATTAAAGCAACTGGGCATGAAAGAACACATTACTGCTATTTTTACGCCGATAAACGATAAATACGTAAAGTTCGTATTATGATGAAATCAAGTGAAAATAGCGAATGGAATCTTGATATTTTTACACAAAACAAACGCCCCAAAACGGCCAACGTCATTTATTAACAAAAATAATTGCTAAATTAATTTAACAATGGGACATATTTAACTTATATCGACTTAAAAACACCTCGTACAGTATAACGAAAAATAACTTTGCCCCATATAAATAAAGTATCTAGAGGTCCATTTATGCTAACTAGAAGCAAGAAAAGCACTCTGAACTGAGTTAAAATTGCAAAATAATCACCATGTAAATGATTTCCAAACCAAAACATTGATTGCTATGATTGCAATTTATAATACAAAAGCAATATAAGAATATATACAATATTGGATAAAATGAAGTAAGGCATAACATTTTAAAAGATCCATGGAAAAGATGCATATTCATTATGTTGATGTTTGTATAATACGATATGTGAATATAGTGCAGTATAATGTAGGCTATGCTACCGTATATGTATATGATATACCATAGTGAGACTAAGCTACTTCTTGTTTGCTATTTAATTTCTCTTTGTATTGAATTATCATTAGTCACTCTGCATGAACCTCCAGAATTAGCTGATATTAATATTTACTACACCGTGTATGTATAGAGTATACTTTATAGTGTAGGCTAGGCTACCATATATGTATACATGGTACCGAATACCCTAGTGTAGGCTAGGGTATATTTGAGATACGATTTTTCCAACGTGTAGGTTTTTTGGAACTTTCCCCCATCGTAAGTAGGATAATACCTGTATAAGCATTTTTAATTTTTTTTTTTTTATTGAACTATCAAAACAGGAAGTTCTAAGTGTTTTTAGAAGGGTTCTATGTATTCACAGTGTGTGTGTGTGTGTGTGTGTGTGTGTGTGTGTGTGTGTGTGTGTGTGTGTGTGTGTGTGTGTGTGTGTGTGTGTGTGTGTGTGTGTGTGTGTGTGTGTGTGTGTGTGTGTGTGTGTGTGTGTGTGTGTGTGTGTGTGTGTGTGTGTGTGTGTGTGTGTGTGTGGTACACATCCCCCACAAATACGGGGGATTTACTGTAATAGCTGTATGTAAAAGACAATAAGTTATTATTTTACATCTTGTAATTTGACATTAACACTACGTATAAACATTTTTTAACACAGTGATAAACATGTTTGTACTTCTGTATATACTGTATTGTAACTGTAAATACATTATTTTGGTTCAGTATTTTATATTAATCTCTTAACCTGTGTTTCGAGTCAATATCATTTGGTGTAAACAAATTAGTGTAGATGAGAAAAATAAGTAAATTAACTTATTACCATAACTGGCAAGCAACAAATTGTCTATTTTAGTGACGTTTTGTTTACATTTCTTTCGTCTGGCAGCGTAGTCAGTGCTAGAAACTTGGACCATCCTTGCCTACGTCACAATACACTGAACAGGCCTTCCCTTTCAGTGATCTCAGTGTTACCCCCGGACGACGCCTTAGAAGCCTTCTTCTTGTATTTCCTCCTCTGTGAAAATTTCATCCACTGCATGGGAGACCAAAGATGACACTCTTAACACACAGTCTTGGTTACAGTCATGCCCTCTGCAGCTAGGGCAGAGGACATGAGGGTCAACATCAATGGGGGAGCAGTAATGAGTGCATGGTCTAGTGGCAGTGCCTGGGCAGACATGCTGGGCACTGCCCTTCCACTCAGGCTTGGATGATCCATGGGTTTGCATAAAACAATTGTTACAAACACAAAGAAACTGCACAAACAAACACAGATTGATCCCACTGGGAAAAAACAAAGCAAAATGGCAAGCAGGGCAGAGTAGATACACAACTCCTCATCGCATGGCAGCCGAAAGCAAAGTGAAAGCTTACTGCCTGGGTGGGCGGGACCAACCCCCACCACTTGGACGTTTCAAAGTGTATTTATGGAGCATATTTTTTTTAATGGGGAGAAGGTAGATAATTGCCTTTCACATAAAGTTTTCAATTTAAATTGTAATGATTGCTTATAAGCATATTGAGTGTTTACAGATATGTGGTATTGACAACGTTAGGTGACGAAGGGTATGGAGTTGCCCTTGAACACCCTACATTATTTTTACTCGCCCTTATCTGGATTTCACCATTATCCCACAGACCTTTGGCTCTATTAATACAGATAATTGAGGGATAACTACATAAACAGGTAATCCATATTATATATACACCTTGTTACATCTGAGGCCTTCAGCCACTGTAAATAAACTAATAAAATTTCAGTTAAACAACTAGATATCAAAGTAGCGCCAAACATGGCAAAATAACTCCGTGCTTGCCACACCTTAGAAGCCTCCCCTTCCTTCCCATGCCTGTCCAGTTTACCTTGGTTGGAAACCTGTCATTTCAGACATCACCAGATCATACCAGTCTGGGTCAGAACTAAGATAAATCCAGTCAGCCCCACCAAAGAAGAGGTCGAAAGAGGTATCGTACGACAGGAGTGGCGATAAGTAACGCCCCCAACTGGGCATCTGAGGTTTGACCCAGCCAAAGGTCATTCTTCCCCCACGAGCATTCCTTCAGACTGGATGGCGTGCTGCTATGACCTGGGCCCTACCTGCTGGCTGGACCCTCATCAACTCCCTACAAGAGCCCACTGAGATTGTCTCTTCCTCTATGGGTGTTTAAGTCTACGAATGCACCAATATACTGAATCAGTTAGGTGTCTGAGTGAAGGTTTCTGGCCTGTCCCACAATCCTAATCCTCTTGAATCCACATCTACTCCTTTCCCCCTCCTAATGTTCCTTCATCCTTTCCCTACATCCCATCCCTTGTCCAGGCAGCGGAGCACCATCTTGAAGCAAATGTAAGATCATAATTTTCATCTAACTACATCTAGTTTATCCTTATGACCTCAGTTAACTCTGGCTATTTAATTAATTAGGGACCCTGTGCAAGCCAGATTAAAATTTAACCCCTGCATCTTTCCATTTCAGGAAGGTGTTGTTCCCAGTGGTAATTTCACTCTGCCAACCTCAATCCTGCCAATCCAATGAGGACCCCTTTCATATCAGTTATCAATGGAATTGTACATTTAAAGCACTTGTCTAGTGCCATTTATTTATCCCCTTTTATGTTTCAAATCCATATTAATTGAACAGTTTCATCTTACTTTTGTAATTGAATTAAATGTCAAACCCTTGAGTTTGAATGGCAACCATCTCTTTAGCTCTCTTTTTAATTCACTTACAGACAAGGCCAAACAATTAGCACCTTGGGTAGATAACTTACCTCCATTAAGGCCTCATACTGTAACAACCTATACATACACATTACCTGTTTATACCTCCTTTACTCGTTTATACCTCCTTTACTCGATGTTCACACTGATTAAGTTCCTTCTGACTTCAAACAAATTGAGATTACAGGTGTAACAAGTCACTCACCTAAATTTCTAAATCTTCCATAATTGAGTCCCTGACCTTCACTGAGGCATCTAAAGACTGGGTCTTTCTTCCCATGTGCTTAAACTAAAATCAAAACTGATAGAGACCACCTGATGACACATGTTCAGGTAAAAAGAAAGAACTCAAGCCTGACTCTTGCTCGGTCAAAAACTTCCCCAAAATCATAATCTGCCAAAAACTCCTAAGAGGTGTGCCAAAAATTCCTAAGAGGGTTGAAAACCTCTTAAAGTGAGCTGCCGTGATAGACACCAAAAACAAAATTACAAGGAATACTGTAAAGGAAAAACCTGAACTGTGAGGATCTCTTCATCTCCAAAAACAAAAACCTGCACCGTGACTAGACCTTCCCAAATCCCATATATGGCGGTAAGAACAGCACAACACTGTCAAAAAGAGACTAAATGGAGGTATGAATCGTAAAACATCTTAGAAGAGGTTTCCTTTCCATGGAGTGCAATAACATACTGTACATACCCCAGATAGTCTTAGTGAAAAGCAGCACAAATGAAAGTCCTTTTCTTCAAAATAATTTGTTAACTTAACCTCTTCAAAAAATAATTCATGATCATTTCCTCATTTGGCTCTACACCAGACATCTGATTCATCAATCAACAAAAGCACAAGCAACTTGCCCTCATGCCAAAGAAGTGAAAGAACAGGGCTTAACCACTGAACTTGCGAGAGAAAGACCAAGGCAAAGATTACAATGCTCAATGGCAGAAAAGCAGCTGAATGCACTGAACTAACTCACTCCTAATAAGCTTCTCCCTAAAGTTGAAAACTAAACTCTACTCACTGCCAATGAAACCACTTGCTCTGGCTCAAAAGAAAGACACTGATTCAGTTGACAACCTGTCAACTCACCAAAAAATATAAACTTTCATAATAAGTATACCTAGTTTAACCAGACCACTGAGCTGATTAACAGCTCTCCTAGGGCTGGCCTGAAGGATTAGATTTATTTTACGTGGCTAAGAACCAATTGGTTACCCAGCAATGGGACCTACAGCTTATCGTGGAATCTGAACCACATTATAATGAGAAATGAATTTCTATCACCAGAAATAAATTTCTCTAATTCTTCATTGGCCAGTCGGAGAATTGAACACGGGCCCAGCAGAGTGCTGGCTGAGAACAATACCAACCAATAAAATTCATTATTTGGCTACAGTACTTTCCCAATGTTAATGGTAGCTTATGTCTACATGCTGACAGGCAAGTTGGCATTCAAACAAAAGACTGTCTGGCTGGTAAGGGAGACTTTGTCTAGTTTCCTAATTAAGTGTTTTTTGAATGCCATAATTCTCTTTGACAGCCCACTGTGGGGAGGCTGAGTGGGGTCCACTTCAACCATAGGTAAGTATCCAAATAATAAATTTTACTATGAAAATTTACATTATTTGGGATGAATCTTACCTACTGTTAAAGACAGCTGACTCCCACATTCTGCTCAGCAAGGTAAAACATTCTTACCTGATCTGGAATCCTTCCTGGAAAATGCTGCTGCCTGGTGGACTCCAGCCAGAATGATTGGAAATGGTGTGATGGGTCCCCTGTGCCTGGGCTTGAAAGCCCAAAACACTAAGGCTTGAAAGCCCAAAAAATTATAGTCAACTACAAATAAAGTACCCTCCTGTACAACAAATGAACCTTCATGCTCACCAGAAAACCAACACTGGGATTAAAAAATAAAGATCGTACAGGTTTGCTCTTTATTCAGTTCAGGAAAAGATTTTACCTGCTACTACTAGCGCACATGATTTCTACATTTTTAAGACAATGAGCAGCAAACACCAAACTGCACTGCATTAATCATGTCCTCAAGTGACAAAGTCTTCAAAAAACCAAATGACACAGCAACTGCTCTTACAATATGAATATCTGCCTTCAATAAAGGTAAGAGAACTGGATCCAGTTTTTCATGCGCTGGTCTTATAAAAAAAAAAAAATATATATATATATATATATATATATATATATATATATATATATATATATATATATATATATATATATATATATATATATATATATATTCAGAAAAGGAGTACAGGCAGTCCCTGGTTAAATGGGGTTCCATCCCTGGCCGAGTGCTACTAACTGAAAGTCAGTGATAACAGCGCCAAAAACCCAGCTTAATAATGCCGTTAACTGGAGATCGGCACCAAAACCCCCATTTAACCCTTTAACGCTTGAAGCCCTATTTACAAAAACGTCTCCCGTATGCGCGGCGTTCGGTGAGTTAGCGCTGAAGCGGAAAAAAGTTTTTTCAAAAAATCACAGCACGCTCAGTTTTTAAGATTAAGAGTTCATTTTTGGCTCATTTTTTTTTATCATTGCCTGAAGTTTAGTAGGCAACCATCATAAATGAAAAAAATATCATTATCATATATAAATATTGGAATATATGACAGCGAAAAAAAAAACCTCGTATATAATTGTATACAAATCGCGCTGTAAGCAAAACGGTTAAAGCTAATGACTTAATTTTTTTTAGTTGTATTGTACACTAAATTGCGATGATTTTAGTATAAAAAAAATTGTAAAACGATCAAAGCAACATAGAGAAAATATTATCACAAAATGATGCATGAATTCATAACGAGCGGACGTAAAAATTTTTTTTCAAAAATTCACCATAAATCGAAATATTGTGCTAGAGACTTCCCGTTTGTTGAAAAATGAAGCTAATTGATTGAATATTACTAGACTGTAAGTGTTTTAGCTTACAATTGCAGTTTTCGACCATTTCGGGCGAGTTAAAGTTGACCGAAAGTAGAATTTATTTTATTTATCGTGATTTATATGGAAATATTTCAAAACCGATAAAAGCTAAAACCATGAGTTATTTTTTGTTGTATTGTACATGAAATTGCACACATTTTCATATATAAAACTTTATGTAACGACTAATATAAAGCGGTGCAAATATTACGACAACGAGACGAAAGAATTTCTGAGATGTTCGGCCGAGTTACCACGCAGCGTAAGGAAAATGTTTTTAAAAAATTCACCATAAATCAAAATATAGTGCTAGAGACTTCCAATTTATTGCAAAATGAAGTTAAACGATTGAATATTACTAGAATGTAAGAGTTTTAGCTTACAATTGCGTTTTTTGACCATTTCGGTCAAGTTAAAGTTGACTGAAGGTTGAAATTTTGGCAGTTATCGTGATTTATGTGAAAATATTTCAAAACTGATAAAAGCTACAACCATGAGCTATTTTCTGTTGTATTTTACATGAAATTGCGCACATTTTCATATATAAAAGTTTATGTAACGACTAATGTAAAACAATGCAAACATTACGACAACAGGACGAAAGAATTTCTGAGATGTTCGGCCGAGTTACCGCGTGCAGACGTAAGGAAACAAATTTTTTTTTTTCAGAAATTCACCATAAATCGAAATATTGTGCTAGAGACTTCCAGTTTGTTGCAAAATGAAGGTACATGATTGAATATTACTAGAATGTAAGAGTTTTAGCTTATAATTGTGTTTTTGACCATTTCTGTCGAGTTAAAGTTGACCAAAGCTTGAAATTTTGGCAGTTATTGTGATTTATATGAAAATATTTCAAAACTGATAAAAGCTACAACCATGAGTTATTTTCTGTTGTATTCTACATGAAACTGCACATTTCCATATATAAAACTTTATGTAACGACTAATATAAAACAGTGCAAACATTACGACAACGTGATGAAAGAATTTCTGGCTGGCGGACGTAAGGAAAACGTTTTTTTTCAGAAATTCACCATAAATCGAAATATTGTGCTAGAGACTTCCAATTGGTTGCAAAATGAAGGTAAATGATTGAATATTACTAGATCGTAAGAGTTTTAGCTTAAAATTGCGTTTTTGACCATTTCGGTCGAGTCAAAGTTAACCGAAGGTTGAAATTTTGGCAGTTATCGTGGTTTATATGAAAATATTTCCAAATTGACAAAAGCTACAGCCATGGGTTGTATTTTGCTGTATTGTACATGAAATTGCACACATTTTCATATATAAAACTTTATGTAATGGCTAATATAGAACAGTGCAAAAATTACGACAAAATGACGAAAGAATTTATGAAATTTTCGGCTGAGTTACCGCCGTGCGTAAGAAAAAGTTTTTTCAAAAATTCACCATAAATCGAAATATTGTGCTGGAGACTTCCAATTTGTTGCAAAATGAAGGTACATGATTGAATATTACTAGAATGTAAGAGTTTTAGCTTACAATTGCGTTTTTCGACCATTTGGTCGCGTCAAAGTTGACCGAAGGTTGAAATTTTTGTAGTCGACGACGGTACGTCCACTCGGTACCCAACAGACAATTTTAGTCGACGTATGATACGCCCAATAGGCGTTTAAGGGTTAATGGCGTTGTTAACTGGAGATCGGCACTGAAATCCCAACTTAATGGTGCCGAAAATCCAGTTGATGACGTCGTTAGCCAAGCGCTGTACCACTGAAACACTGTTAACTAATGCTGCTGGTAAGCGGGGACTACCCGTATTAGATTTTCTAACACCACTAAATAATACGTTAACTTTGCCCCCTTACAGGCTTTCACCTATCTAAGTAAATTTGAACTGCTCTAAATGAAGAGTAGAGCCTCTTCTTCATTCTCCACTGATGAGGTTAACTTCAGAATCCTTACCATTCTTGGTAGTAGCTTTAGCTTTATCATTATTCTTAGCCCTGAACAAAGGCACAAATGATAAAATAGCATCTCCTTTAACTTCATAGAAGCTGATTCCAAACGCTTAAAAGAAATCTGTAGATAAAAATTCAAAACTACAGTACAGGTAGTCCTCGGTTTACGACGGGTCCGGCTTATGACGTTCCGAGGTTACGACGCTTTTCAAATATATTCATCAGAAATTATTTACGACGCATGTTCCAGGGTTACGACACATCGTATGCCAATCTGACGGAAGAAATATGGCTCCAAAATGGCTGAATAATCATAATTTGGAGTTTTTTTTTTATGAAAAACTCAATAAAACTGCAGTTTACATCGTTTTCAATGCACCCAAAGCATTAAAAGTAAGGTTTTCTTATGATTTTTGACGATTTTCGACGATTTTTCGGTTTATGACGATTTTCGTTGATGACGCGGCGTAAAAACCGAACCCCCGTCGTAAACCGGGGACTGGCTGTACATCTAGTTTCCATGACAGAGGTCTGGATCATTAGAGATCCAAATGCACGACGCAAAACTGAGGAGAGCCTGGCTCTATACCCTTGAATAGCAGCCACAGAAGATTCTTACTACAGGCAGTCCCCGGTTATCGGCGGAGTTCCGTTTCTGAGGGTGTGATGATAACCGAAAATAGGCGATTTAGGAGCTTTTTCTGCGATTTTCGGGGTTATCAGTGCCGAAAAGCGCCAATTTTCGGTTATCGGCGCCCCTGTTAGGTGTGTATCGGCGCCAATACCCAATTATCTGCGCCGATAAGCGGAAATTGGCGATTTTCGGATCCGAAAATTACCGATTTTCGTTGCTGGACAAGCGCCATAAAACCGGATCGCTGTTAACCGAGCCCGACGTTAACCGGGGACTGCCTGTATATCTGATATAAAGCCAAGGTTGTCTCTCATATTGATTTAAGGATGGTTTTCTGAGATACCGTTGCTCGGAAGAGATGGTCTAGTCTCCAAGTGGTTAATTCCAAGTCGACAGCCTTTCTTGTCTTTTTTGCTGGGCAAACTGTTGACAATGAGAGTGTCAGCTCTGTCACATACTGCAGCTTAACCCTTAAACGCCTGTTGGATGTAGCAAACGTCGACTAAAATTGTCTGTTGAATGCCGAGTGGACGTAGCAAACGTTGACTACAATAAATTTCAACCTTCGTTTAACTTTGACTCGACCGAAATGGTCGAAAAACGCAATTGTAAGCTAAAACTCTTACATTCTAGTAATATTCAATCATGTACCTTCATTTTGCAACAAATTGGAAGTCTCTAGCACAATATTTCGATTTATGGTGAATTTTTGAAAAAAACTTTTTTCTTACGCATGTGATAACTCAGCCGAAAAATTTCAGAAATTCTTTCGTCATTTTGTCGTAATTTTTGCACTGTTCTATATTAGCCGTTACATAAAGTTTTATATATGAAAATGTGCGCAATTTCATGTACAATACAACGGAAAATAACTCATGGTTGTAGCTTTTATCAGTTTTGAAATATTTTCATATAAATCACGATAACTGCCAAAATTTCAACCTTTGGTCAACTTTGACTCGACCGAAATAGTCAAAAAATGCAATTTTAAGCTAAAACTCTTACATTCTAGTAATATTCAATCATTTACCTTCATTTTGCAACCAATTGGAAGTCTCTAGCACAATATTTCGATTTATGGTGAATTTTTTAAAAAATTTTCTTACGTCCGCGCCAGAAATTCTTTCGTCACGTTGTCGTAATGTTTGCACTGTTTTATATTAGTTGTTACATAAAGTTTTATATATGGAAATGTGCGCAATTTCATGTAGAATACAACAGAAAATAACTCATGGTTGTAGCTTTTATCAGTTTTGAAATATTTTCATATAAATCACAATAACTGCCAAAATTTCAAGCTTGGTCAACTTTAACTCGACCGAAATGGTAAAAAACACAATTATAAGCTAAAACTCTTACATTCTAGTAATATTCAATCATGTACCTTCATTTTGCAACAAACTGGAAGTCTCTAGCACAATATTTCGATTTATGGTGAATTTCTGAAAAAAAAAAAAAAAAAAAAAATTTTTTCCTTACGTCTGCTTGGTAACTCGGCCGAACATCTCAGAAATTCTTTCATCATGTTGTCGTAACGTTTGCATCGTTTTATATTAGTCGTTACATAAACTTTTATATGTGAAAATGTGTGCAATTTCATGTAGAATACAACAGAAATTAGCTCATGGTTGTAGCTTCTATCAGTTTTGAAATATTTTCACATAAATCACGATAACTGCCAAAATTTCAACCTTCAGTCAACTTTAACTCGACCGAAATGGTAAAAAATGCAATTGTAAGCTAAAACTCTTACATTCTAGTAATATTCAATCGTTTACCTTCATTTTGCAATAAATTGGAAGTCTCTAGCACAATTTTTCGATTTATGGTGAATTTTTAAAAAACATTTTCCTTACGCTCTGCGCAGTAACTCGGCCGAACATCTCAGAAATTCTTTTGTCGTTGTCGTAATATTTGCACTGTTTTATATTAGTCGATACAAAGTTTTATATATAAAAATGTGCGCAATTTCATTTACAATACAACAAAAAATAACTCATGGTTGTAGCTTTTATCAGTTTTGAAATATTTTCATATAAATCACGATAAATAGAAAAAATTCGACTTTCGGTCAACTTTAACTCGACCGAAATGGTCGAAAACTGCAATTGTAAGCTAAAACACTTACAGTCTAGTAATATTCAATCAATTAGCTTCATTTTTCAACAAACGGGAAGTCTCTAGCACAATATTTCAATTTATGGTGAGAAAAAAAAAAAAAAAAAAAAAAAACTTTTTTACGTCCAGCGTTATTTAATTCATGCATCATTTTGTGATAATATTTTCTCTGTGTTGCTTTGATCGTTTTAAAATTTGTTATATACCAAAATCATTGCAATTTAGTGTACAATACAACTAAAAAAAATTAACTCATTAGCTTTAACCGTTTTGCTTACAGCGATTTGTATACAATTATATACGAGTTTTTTTTTCGCTGTCATATATTCCAATATTTATATATGATAATGATATTTTTTTCATTTCTGATGGTTGCATACTAAACTTCAGGCAATGACAAAAAAAATGAGCCAAAAATGAACTCTTAATCTTAAAAACTGAGCGTGCTGTGATTTTTTGAAAAAAACTTTTTTCCGCTTCGGCGCTAACTCACCGAACGCCGCCGGCATACGGGAGACGTTTTTGTAAATAGGGCTTCAGCATTAAAGGGTTAATAAAAACTTTAAACAGTAAATGAAGGGCAATTGACAGCTATTGTTCTCAGGACTGATTCTAGTTCTAGACAGACTTGAGAAAGAGAAATGAAAGCAGATGTGCACATGTACATGTACATTAGGTGGGCCACAAACTATCAAACATGTTTGATCGTATACTGCTACAGACTGCAGCTAGTTTACAATTAAATGTCAGTATGTGTCAAAGATCTTTGGTGTAAACATTTTAGATACACAAATATCAAACTCAGTCAATCCTTCTAACCCAGCCATATGTTCCTAAATCCTTTGTATAATCAAATGCCATGCTAGATATAAATGTTTGACAGCGTGTGGCCTGCTTTACACGCATCACTGGGACTGCTACTTGTAAGCACTGCCTGTTGTACAATGTTTCGTAAATTTTTATAATTTTTTATATTTTTATTTTCATAAAATTTTTTTTTCTACTGTCGTAAACGCAGACTGTTGTAGGTTGCACTTAAGTCGACGCCTATCTGTACGGTGAAGATTTATGTAAACTTGTAATAAAAATGGTACAGTAAATCAAGCAATAAAAAAAAAAAACTTGTAACGTATGTATGTACAGTAAATGCCCCGTACTCGTGTTCTCATGGTTCCAGACTCACGCATTCGCGGGTTTCTCTGTGGAACATATCTAGCCATCATTCGCGGAAAATTCACCCATTCGCGGTATTTTTCAGAGAAATATTCACTAATTACTGTATTTTCATATAATTTTCATGAATAAATGCACTTTTTGTGATAAAACTATTAAAATACTCAGGTATAAGCATTTTTACAGGGTTTTTCTTGGTTTAAGCTATCAAAATGGGCAGTTCTAAGTGTTTTCAGAGGGGTTTTAAGCATTCGCGGATTTGACCTATTCGCGGGGGTGTGTGGGACGCATCCCCTGCAAATACGGGGGGTTCACTGTATTTACGTGAATTTACTGAGATCGGGCGATGCAGTAACTTTTTTGGAGGTATACATGTTTTTTCTAATATTTCTTTGCAAAATTACAATTACAACTGACATCATAACATCAATGATAAAAACTAAAACCAACAATCCCTGGGTGTATTAATGAACAAATAAATAAAAAGATGTCATGGGGGAGAGAGGAGCAAGACATTCCACCTTCAAGTCAAGAACAATACTGTACTGATCTCTGTGACACGCCCACTGATTGAGCTGAGCTGAATTCTAAAGTTGCCACTACTTATTTATGGGTCACTGAAGTGATGGAAACTCTTTCCTCCCTTGATAAAGCCAAACTGTATGGCGCGTAATATAATACTCCTCAGAGGTGATCCGTCCACCACCCAAAACCTGTTTTAGATCCTCTCACGAGGGGATCCGTCCATTAACCCTCTAACCCCGAGCCTCTGTTTACAAAAGTGTTTGTCGTATGCCGGCGGTGTTCGGGAGTTAGCGCCGAAGCAGAAAAAAAGTTTTTTCAAAAAATCACAGCACGCTTAGTTTTTAAGATTAAGAGTTCATTTTTGGCTCCTTTTTCTTGTCATTGCCTGAAGTTTAGTATGCAACCATCAGAAATGAAAAAAATATCATTATCATATTGAAATATATGACAGCACAAAAAAATATTTCATATATAATTGTATACAAATCGCGCTGTGAGCAAAACAGTTATAGCTAACGAGTTATTTTTTTTTCTTTGTATTGTACACTAAATTGCAATGATTTTGGTATATAACAAATTGTAAAACGATAAAAGCAACACAGAGAAAATATTATCACAAAATGACGTAAAACAAAAGTTTTTTTTCAAAAATTCACCATAAATTGAAATATTGTGCTAGAGACTTCCCGTTTGTTGAAAAATGAAGCTAACTGATTGAATATTACTAGACTGTAAGTGTTTTAGCTTACAATTGCAGTTTCGACCATTTCAGTTGAGTTAAAGTTGACTGAAAGTAGAATTTTTTCTATTTATCATGATTTATATGAAAATATTTCAAAACTGATAAAAGCTACAACCATGAGTTATTTTTTGTTGTATTCTACATGAAACTGCGCACATTTCCATATATAAAACGTTATGTAATGACTAAAATAAACCGGTGCAAACATTACGACAAAGTGATGAAAGAATTTCTGAGATGTTCGGCAGAGTTACCGCGCGGACGTAAGGAAAAAGTTTTTTCAAAAATTCACCATAAATCGAAATATTGTGCTAGACTTCCAGTTTGTTGCAAAATGAAGGTACGTGATTGAATATTACTAGAATGTAAGAGTTTTAGCTTACAATTGCATTTTTCGATCATTTCGGTCGAGTTAAAGTTGACCGAAGGTTGAAATTTTAGCACTTATCATGATTTATATTAAAATATTTCAAAACTGATAAAAGATACAGCCATGAGTTATTTTCTGTTGTATGCTACATGAAATTGCACACATTTTCATATATAAAACTTTATGTAACGACTAATATAAAACAGTGCAAACATTACGACAATGTGACGAAAGAATTTCAGAGATGTTCGGCTGAGTTACACAAGACGGACGTAAGGAAAAGTTTTTTTTTTTTTCAAAAATTCACCATAAATCGAAATATTGTGCTAGAGACTTCCAATTTGTTGCAAAATGAAGGTACATGATTGAATATTACTAGAATGTAAGAGTTTTAGCTTACAATTGTGTTTTTCGACCATTTCGGTCGAGTTAAAGTTGACCGAAGGTTGAAATTTTGGCAATTATCGTGATTTATATGGAAATATTCCAAAACTCATAAAAGCTACAACCATGAGTTATTTTCTGTTGTATTCTACATGAAATTGCACACATTTCCATATATAAAACTTTATGTAACGACTAATATAAACCGGTGCAAACATTATGACAAAGTGACGAAAGAATTTCTGAGATGTTCGCCAGAGTTACTGTGCGCGGAAGTAATGGAAAAGTTTTTTCAAAAATTCACCATAAATCGAAATATTGTGCTAGAGACTTCCTGTTTGTTGCAAAATGAAGGTACATGACTGAATATTACTAGAATGTAAGAGTTTTAGCTTACAATTGCGTTTTTCGACCATTTTGGTCGAGTTAAAGTTGACCGAAGGTTGAAATTTTGGCACTTATCGTGATTTATATGGAAATATTTCAAAACTGATAGAAGCTACAACCATGAGTTATTTTCTACATGAAAGTTGTATTCAAACATTACAAAAAATGAAAAGAATTTCTGTAATTTTCGGCCGAGTTTGTGCATGGACAAGGAAAAAGTTTTTCAAAAATTCACCATAAATCGAAATATTGTGCTAGAGACAATTTCCATATATAAAACTTTATGTAACAGCATTTTAGTATAAAACCGGAGGTTGCAAACATTACGTGATTTGTATGGAAAAATATTTCAAAACAAAATGACATAATAAAATTTCTGTAATTATAACCGGTGGACGAAAGAATTTCTGTAATTTCGGCCGAGTTACATGTGGACGTAAGGAAAAAGTTTTTTCAAAAATTCACCATAAATCGAAATATTGTGCTAGAGACTTCCAATTTGTTGCAAAATGAAGGTAAATTATTGAATGTTACTAGAATGTAAGAGTTTTAGCTTACAATTGCATTTTTTGACCATTTCGGTCGAGTCAAATTTGACCGAAGGTTGAAATTTTTTGCAGTCAACGTATGGTACGTCCACTCGGCACCCAACAGACAATTTTAGTCGACGTACGATACGTCCAGTCGGCGTTTAAGGATTAAGGGTTAATAAACAATGGCAGTTCTCCTCTAAGTCCTGATTGATGGATGGTTTTAAGGGTTCCATATCTTCATTTTGTGTCATAAGCCTTTTCAAGGTCAAAGAAAAAAGTAACGATGTTGCTTTGATGCAAACAATTCACATAGAGATAACTCTGGATGAATCAAGACATCATTAGTATAATGCATTTTTCTAAATCCACACTGTGCAGGTGATGAAATATTGTTTTTTTCTAATACCCAAACAAGCCTTGCATTGACCATCTTTTCCATAATCTTACAAAGACAAGATGTCAAGGCAATTGGGCAGTAGCTTGCAGATAAAAATTTGTCCTTTCCCAATTTTAAAAAGTCTAAAATTAAAGCTAGTTCCCAAACTGATGGGAAACTCTGGTCAAGCCAAATTCTGTTGATAATGCTAATTATTATAAGCTTAGTGTTCTTATATACACGCTTTATCACTGCATATGGAACCTCATCAGGGCCTGGGGCCATATCGTACATGTTGACAAGGAACAATCGAATTCTCTCTCAGTAAATGTAACATTGCAGGGCTCTTCTTTATTAGATGAAAAATCAAGTGGCTTTTGTTCTTCCCTGCAATGATATTGGTATTCAGAGTGTTTCTGATTTCTTGGAAACTTTTCCAAAATGGTCTGCTAATTTGTTACTCACTTCCAATGCACTTGTGATGTACTGCCCATTAGCCTTTAATACTGGGGATAGGTTAGGAATACAGTATACAATATTTTCCTGCTTATTTTATTGACTTTTCTCCATACAGCTGAGGGTGGAGTTCTTTTATTCACTGAAGAAACAAAGGATGACCAGGATTGGCGATGGGCTGCTTTTAATGCATGCCAGAACTGTGGTCTACACTTTTTATATACTATGATGTTATGTTCTGTTCGATTTTTATATACTATGATGTTTTGTTCTGTTCGATTTTTATATACTATGATGTTATGTTCTGTTCGATTTAGTCGACATCTAGTTAGAGCAGTTCTTGTGGCCTAATGAAGTAACTGGAGTTCAGGCGACCACCAAATAAATTGGTTGACAGCAGAATAAGCCAGTGGTTTTCGGAATGGAATGCAATCCAGCTGTGTGAAGAGCACCATTATGTAAATCACTGGCACCATAAACACTGCTAAACTCATCCACATCACCTTCGATTCCACTTAATTCCCTGAACTTATTCCAATCTGCTTTATCCAAGCACCAGCAAGGAGGTCTATGCTCTGGTGGACTACTATTGCTTTTAATGATTATTGGTGCATGGTCACTAGTATGTAGTCATCCACTGTTCTCCAGTGAAAGTCAATAAGGCAATTAGGACTAGCTGGGGATAGGTCAAAACACGAGAAAGTGTCTGTTTGTATATGAAAGTGAGTAGGCTCACCTGTATTGAGAATCCCCATATCTTTGTTTTCCACAAGTGATGCTAAGAAATTTCCTTTTCTATTAGCTAAAACATCACCCCACAATGGATGTCTACTGTTCATGTCTCCTATAAGAAGAAACGGTTGAGGAAATTGATTAATCAACCCCACTGCATCATTATAGCAGACATCGTCATTCGGAGCTAAGCAGAGAGAACTAACACTATACTCGTATTTTCTAATTAATTCTACTTGCACTATTACTGCTTGAAGGGGAGTTTGCAGACTTAAAGATATCTGAAGAATATATAAACCAAACTCCCTCCATGACGATTATAAGCAGTTCGGTATGCAGTATATTTCCCTGGACAAGGAGTATTCACATCCAACGTGGTTCCCTGTAAACAAATAAAAACTGGAGAGAATTCATGAATGAGCATCTTAAGCTCTTCACAACTAGCCCTCAGATCTTGACAGTTCCATTGCAAGATAGAGGAGAAAATGCTGGTTATTTTCTAGAGGACTCTTTGAAAGAAATCCCCAATTCTGAATTTTTCATTTTACTGCTACTTCCTGATAGTTGAGATGTTTTTGGTTTTACACTCTTTATAACATTATATAGCTTATCTGATTGGCGAGGGCTGTGGTGTATATCAAGAGTGGTTTTTGAGTAAATTATCTCATTGGGTAATTTTGATCCATCAACTTTGTTTATAGACAATTTTTCATACCTATTTGTAGGTATTTCAGCAGGTCTTGTAACTGAAGGGGAAAAGGAAGGTGCTCTCCCTCTTTTCCTATTGGAAAGTGGGGAGGTGTGTTGGTACGTTTCCTATGTTATGAAAGCATTAACATGCTCTTGAGTATCTAGTTCCTCTCCTAAATTGGGCAGAGAGAGCACCAGAGATGACAGCCTTGGGCTGCTCATCTTAGGAGAAGGTGCAGAGGGAAGGGGAGTAATATCCAAAATTGGAGGCACTGATTTCTGAATTGGAAGCTGAGAATTTATATCTGAACTTACGTTTGCATTCATCGGCCTACATGGAATTTTTTGCTTATCTTGCTTGCTAATATTTGATTTCAAGGCCTTAGCGTAATTCTTTTCCTTACTTAGAAGTCTTTTGGCATAACCCACACTTATAAGCTCCGCATCTGATTTTAGTAGAGCAACTGTTTCCATCTGAAAACATGGGCATTTTCTATCATTGGAATTAAGACCCAGATTACAATTAATGCACTGAGTGCCTAATGTGCATTCGCCATGTGCTGGTGCAAAGCAGTTGTCACACAACTTGTCATTTTACAGACTTGAGAAATTCTTCTTTGGAGGGGTGGTAGAGCTTTCGACTGGCATGCTGTTGGCCCAGCGTTCGACTCTCCGAGCCGCCAATGAAGAATTAGAGGAATTTATTTCTGGTGATAGAAATTCATTTCTCGTCATAATGTGGTTCGGATTCCACAATAAGCTGTAGGTCCCGTTGCTAGGTAACCAGTTGGTTCTTAGCTACGTAAAAATAAGTCTAATCCTTCGGGCCAGCCCTAGGAGAGCTGTTAACCAGCTCAGTGGTCTGGTTAAACTAAGATATACTTGACTTTTTTACAGACTTGAGAAGGATGATCATATTTGAAACAAGTGAAACATTGTAATGGTTTTTGTTTGTATGGGCATACCAACACCCTTTCATTTTCTATACACAAATGAGAGGGAACATTGGGATCCTCAAAAGTGATAATTATTATTGTAATTTTTGGAATTTTATGTACCTGCCAAACCTGTTTTGGACATATCTAATATCTCCTCTTCTTTGAAGCCATATAAATCACTGTTGAAGATTACCCCTCTTCCATAAGTAATATTAATTTGGGGTTTGATATCTACTAACATTTCACTGTCATCTACTTTTAAATTGCAAAGCATAAGTGACTGTGTCTTGGATTTTGCATGAATAAGAAGAGATTTCTTACCAAATCTGGAAATGTCACCATTTCCTATAGTGCCTACTTTCTTTTGCAAATATTTACTAAATTTATGTATTGGCAGGCTTCCAGAAAAAAACCAAGAGTCCCATCCCCAAAAACCAGCCCCCTTGGTTTCTGGTGGGCTGATCCCTGGAGGTGGTTCTGCCCTCAAGATAGCAATGGGAAAATCCTGTCACTATCTCTTAGGTCTAAATTATATCGGGTGGCGACTCAACCACCACAACTCCCACAATTAGCTTCGAATGTGAACCCCTTCCAAAAGACGATCCCTTCTCTGACTCACCTTAGCAGTAAAATTTTGCAAAAGTGGAAATGTCCACGCCATTTAAACCAAAAACTACGTAGGATGATTTATCAGGACATAGGCCCGGAGGCCTGGGTCCCTTAGCCCCTCACCTCGTCAAGGCATCCTACCTGAGGGGAAGCGTCCACTGGCACTCCTAAAGAGAGGTTCCTGTCATCTGGCTACCAAACTAGCTCTCTCCTCACTTCTTCTGAAAGAGGAAGATGAGAGAGAGGTGGGTCTCTCGCCGGACACCCGTTCACCTACATCCTCTGCAAGAGGGGCGCAGAGGTGAAGCCGCCCCTGAGGGACTGAATCTGCAATGGTGACAGGTGAACCAGAACAACGTGTCACTGCTGAGTGGGTTGTTCCTGCCAAGACAGGAACTTCTGCACTGCGGGAGGACCTCTTGGGTATGTATTGAGCATACATATCCCTCAAATCCCTAAACAGCAAGAAGTTGCCCTTCTGATGGAATTGAGAACAGAATGGACTGTTCCATCTAGGGCCGGTTCTGGTGAACGAACTGGTTCATGGGAAGAGGGGTAAAGACTCCAACAGCGATTTCACCTCTTCCCACAGGGTGAGGTCCTTCCATGAGCCGGGAACGAATATTTGGAAGTGGACCTAAAAGAGGTGAAGGATGACAAAGGCTCTAAAGGTAGCAGAATTGTATCCAAAGGGCATCCTCTACCCATACTTCCACTCCATGTCGCTACCAAGCTTGCCCAATGGCTCAACAAGCACCACAGCCACTGGCAGCAACTGGGAGGCATTGCCGCACTCCAGGCGTCCTCCATCTTCTACTGGGGTAAAAGAAATCTGGGTTTCTCTACAAGGAGTCAAGGAAGTTTGGGACTTTCTCTGGCCGAAGGGGAAGGGCCAGCTTGACCCTAAGGTCAAGCTGCAGCGCCTTGCAAAGACCTACAGGACTTAGCCATGGCCTGTGAATGAGTTAAAGCCTGTCCACTACAGCCTCCCCCGCCCTCTAGCAAAGATGGAGGGAGGATCCTAGAACCAGTCCGTTCCAGAGTTTCAAAGCTGACTCAGGACTAACAGGCCTAGAAGTTTAAAGCAACACCGTGTCTCACACCCCACTGGTTGCTGTTTAGTGGAGGAGGTGGATAAAATCACTATATACCTTCCACAGTAACAGTCTTGAGGGCAGCATTCACCTCAGGTGTATGGAGGCCCAAGGATAAAAACGATCTTGGTCAATGATAGACCCAAAGATCAATCTAAGAGACTAACTGGAATGCTGCTCTGTCAGTCAGTCCTGTGCTGTTGTCTCTGCTTGCAATCGGGATAGACCAGGACACAGAGAAGTCAGGTCCGGGTCAATTAAAAAGACAGCAATGATATCTGACAGAACACATTTCCTCTGGTGGGCTAAAGGCAGAGAGAAAGTGGATTGCATAAACAGCTGGACCAAGGAGCATTCTCTTCCCTGGGGAAGCATGGAACAAGAAAAGATGTCTCTTCCTTGGGGTAATTAAAAAGACGCATCATTCTAATGATCTCCACAAAAAATGTCTCTAACTCTATCAGATAGAAACACTCACAGAGCCCGTGGTGATCTCAACCTTTCAGCATACATCCTGTCCAGTATGCAGACTGAACAGGAACGTAAACATCTGTGTCATGGGCTGGAATGGGGCTATCCTGCGGATGTGTTTCATTCTACTTAGAAGCCCTGGACCGTTCTTTTGTAGAGTGGGAGGGGGGAAGGAGCACCTGCATGCTCTCTGTTGACCCGGGGAGTGTACTGGCACAGGGTCTGCATCAGAGCTGGACTGGCACCGGCAAGGGACAGAACCAGTGGCCCAGGTAGGTGGGCCACTGGGGATGGTACCCAAGAACCCTGGGTAGCAGTTGCACCTGTGTGGTCAGCAACAGGAGCAGCAGTACCATGGTACTTCTAGCAATAAACCATGGATAGTACCAACAGCCTGGGTAGGTGGCCTACCATGGCTGGTACCAGGACACCAAGGGTCAGAACAACCCCAGGGGAGCAGTTGCACCCATGCCCTGAGCAATAGCATCAGTAGCACTGAAGGCCTGGGGAGGAAGCCTACCGGGGCTGGTGCCAGTACCACAGGGGTCAAAAGGACCCCAGGTAGCGGCTGCACCCGTGTGCTTGGCAACGGGAGCAGCAGTACTGAAGGCCCGAGTAGGAAGCCTACAGGGCAGGTGGCAGTCCGAAGAACCCCAGGGCAGCGGCTGCGCCCGTGCGTTTGGCAACGGGAGCAGCAGTACTGAAGGCTTGCATAGGAAGCCTACTGGGACTGGTACTGGTACACCAAAGGGATGAAGAACGCCTTGTAGTGGTTGCACCCATGCGCTTGGCAACAAGAGCAGCAGTACTGAAGGCCCGGGTAGGAAGCCTACTGGGCCTGGTGCCAGTACCACGGAGGTCCAAAGAACCCGATGTAATGGCCGCACCTGTGCGCTCAGCAACAGGAGCAGCAGTACTGAAGGCCTGGGTAGGAAGCCTACCGGCGCCAATGCTGGTACAACAGGGGTCCGTCTACGACAGACTATGCCTAGTACTGGTAGACCGGTACAAGGGTCAGCACTGGTGGTCCGGGTAGGTGAGCTACCTGGGTCGGCACTGCTATGTTGGAGTTCCAGAGAACCCCAGGTAGCTGTTGCATTGGTGCGCAAGGCAACGGGTAAACGACACAACCTTCATCTTCTCCTGCGTGCCAGCTTGGAAGAAGGGGGAGGAGGCAACAGCAATCGACGACAAGACAAAAAAACTAAGACAACAATGACAACTTCCTTCTCCTCTTCTTGAATTCGTTGAGTATGTATTTGGCAACAGCGTGTAGAGGAGAAATCACTCACAGATGATGCATACTGCAGAACCTGGGAATTCAATCCCGATACTGCATGATGGCTTACCAAGGGGGTAGGAGCAGTCCTTACAGCTAGCAGATGCTAACAGACACCATGGCTGGTAAGTCGTCTCGGGCAGTCAGAGCAGATAATGGCAAGCCCGTCGAGCCTAAGAGTGATCATTACAGTAGTTCAGAAGTCACTCAGTTCTCCTGAGAGGCCTAGAGAGGAACATAACTCTCCAAGGCCCTCGGCCTCAACAACACCTACAAAAAGGAAGTTGGGCTAGATTGTTTATTACACTCGTATCACGTGTGACATACGATAACGAAGGATAATAAATGAGGATCAATCTCAAAAAAGAGAAACTGAATGCAGTCTCTTTCCCTGGACAGTGCCTAACCCAGTGGTTTCCTCTGCAATAGGCTAAAGTGATTGAGGGGTTTATATGTAATTATATAACAAACAGTAATCACTTAATAATATACTGTATATACAAAAACAAACAAAAGAAAGCACATGGCAGTTGGACTGAGAAGTGCAGAGATGTCCTCACATGACAGCAGCGAAAAACAAAGTGAAGAGCAGACCAATGAGTGAGCGGGGCTTCCCCATACTGTTGGTAGCCAACAACCTTGTTTGTAAGTTAATGGCAGTTCTAGCTCACGTTCGCAAGCATAATCCTATGTAAAGATGGAAGTTTTGTATTTGTGTAGGAACAAATGAGAGGTATCTCTATAATGATGAGGGTTTGTATTCTTGTAGGAACAAAGATTACTTCACCGGGGAAGATTATTATAAAATTATAAACCCAGGGCAAGACAGAATGATTTATTCTTAAATTAAAAAGAATACACAGCTGCTCCTCTACTTGGGAACTAACGTTCCGAATGGCCGTTTGTACCTTGATTTGTTTGTAAGTACAATTTGATATAAGCAAAGTCAATAAGTACAGTACTATATTTTTTCTATCCTAAAACACAATACTAGTACAGTATTTTAAAGAGTACTTTTTTATTAATAAGAATGATACATAAAACCTAAATGAATTTTGAAGATAATAGCACAATTTATAGAGTACTTTATTAGTAATATGAAAAATTTTAAATCAATTTGTATTTTCCGCAACTAACAAGCTGAGTTCTTAACGTAAGAGGATTTTCTCAGCACATAGCTGGAGTCCGGTTATTAATAGCACAAGGTTTTGGTAGCAATGGGAGATAGCAAATGGAGAAAGAGGTGGGCGCAGCCTGACCTGGTTTCCCCCTAGCGGATGCCGTGATGCTTTAGTTTCTTCCAGCACAAGTAACTGTATGAGGGGTGGCTTGGCGTGGGCCATGTACGATAAGACCTCAGGTTTGTTACTAATGAAAAATACAAATTGATTTTAAATTTGTCATTTGTTCATATACAGAACAAACCCTTGGTCTTAACGTAAGAGGAGACTTACTTTTGGTGGGAGAAATAAGTAAGCTTTGGAACAGAGGCTCAGCTCACCTGGGCTCACTTCCTGGCCAATTGTTAGAGCACAGGAAGGAGTTGTATGCCTCTGATCTGTTAAGTGAAGGGCTACTCAACAGCCAGACATCCAGGCTAAAGACAGTGGGAATTCCTGTCTACAACATGTCTTGGAAGCAGGAAAAGAACCTGTAACTGTCAGAGACAACAAAACTCATGTTAGCTAACAACCTTGTTCTGTTGTCAGTTCTCTCTCCCCTTGGAAAAGAGAGGAAGGGACTTTCTTCTAATAAGGAATTTTTATTGTGTAAGAACAATCAAATATGACAAACAGAATGGGTGCTCACTCACCTGTATCTAACCAATTCCAGCAAATGATGGTTCAAATATCTCGACAGCCCACTGGAAGGGGAGGAATAAAAAGAGAAAGGAAAAAAGCCAATCATCTCATTCATTCTCGCTTTCATAACCAACATCTTAGGTAAGATACAAACCATCCTGCTAGAGGCACTGGATAAGCTACACATCTTGTTGAGCAGCCATCACCGGACCCAAGGAAAAAGTGTCCCACAGATAGAAGGATGTGAAGGTCGTTTGGTGACACCATGTACCAGCTTTCAGTATTCTATGAACCGACAAGTTCCTTTTGAAAGCAATGGAGGGCCAAACCCCCTCCCCTAACATCGTAGGCTCTTGCATGCACTGTATTGGCATCTGTATGTGAAGAGGTACTGTATGCTTGTCTAATCACTTCATGTAGCGAAAAGGAGATGGTGTTCTTGGACACTTCTTTCTTGTTCCGGCCTGTACTAACAAAAAGTCTTTGACATTCAGTTTTGAGATGTAGAGTCCTTTTTAGATAGCTACACAGTACCCTGACAAGCAGGACATAAAAGTAATTTGTCTTGGACATAACCAATAAAATCTCCAAGGGAGGGGATCAAGAATGACTTGAACCTATCATTGTGAACCTAGGCATTTTGAGTCTTAGCTACAAATTCCGGGACAAGTTTGAAGGCTATGAACCCCCAACCCCTTGAGTGTTCAACATGAAAAGAGAGACCATGAAGTTCACCTACTCTCTTTGACAAAGCCAAGGGTAGTAGAGGCCATTTTAACGGTTAAATTTCTGTCTGAGGAACCCCATAAAGGTTCATATGGAGCATGAGTGAGGCTGTTAAGTACTAGGGTCAAATCCCAATTAGGAGGCTTAAGATCTCTCGGGGAAGAAGCACAGAGATTTCCCATATGGCGGAAAAGGTCTACACCATTCAAACGCATAACTATTCCTAGAGCAGCTCTATAGCCCTTGATGGCTAGCACAGAGAGTAGCATTTCCCAACGGAGAAATATGAGGAAGTCTGCTACTTGCTGAATATAGAAGTTCCGACTGGAGAGAAACCCTGCTGACAACACCAATCTACAGTACTGTAGATGGCTGTATAAGATCTTCTAAGACAGCCAAACATCTCTGTTCCTGCTATGCAAAAAAAGTCTTTCACTTGCAGGAGATACTAGATAGTCTCCAGCCCTGAAGAGACAGGGACCCTACCGATTGGCTGAACCTCCCAATGTGAGGTTGGCAAAGAAGGCTATGCTGGGGGGTGGGTAAATCTCTCTCTCTCTCTCTCTCTCTCTCTCTCTCTCTCTCTCTCTCTCTCTCTCTCTCAGTGCCTTGGTCAGCAGAGCTACAGGATCTGGGTACCACTCTGTGCATGGCCACAAGGGAGCCACAACAGTTATTATGAGGTTCTGAGAAGTCATTGCTCTGTAGATTACTTGACGAATCAGGAAAAATGGGGGAAGGGCGTAAACGTCTAGGTTGTCCCAAGGGTGCTGCAGGGCATCTTCTGCCACAGCCCAAGGATCTGGAACGACCGAACAAAATACATCTAGTTTTCTATTTTATCTGTTCGCAAAGAGATCTACTGTTGGTCTCCCCCCCACCCCCTCTGTTCCCAGCACTTGACCCGAAGACTCAGCTTGTCTGCCACAACGTTCCTCTTGCCTGGAATGTACCTGGCAGAGATCCACTGAGTGAGTCACCACCCACTGGTGTAACTGTACTGTCAAATTGTGAAGTTGATGGGAAACTAGCCCTCTGTTTGTTGACATACGCCACCACCATGGTACTATCGGACATGAGGACCATGGAGTGCCCTATCACCCTTTTAGCTCCAGGATGTTGGTGTAAAGCTGTTTGTCTTGCCATGCCCCTGAAATCAGAAGATCTTCCAAGTGTCCCCCAACCCTCATTCGAGGTGTCTGATAACAGAAGAATCTCCGGAGGAGGCGAGTGAAGGGGCACTCCTATGATCAGGTTCTTGCCGTCCAGCCACCATGCAGTCCTCTCTCACTTCTTTTGAGAGAGGAACCCAGAAGAAGGAACAATCCCTTGAAAGGAACCAAAACTCTTTCATTCTCCAGTGAAGGGATCAAAGGTGGGGACATCCGAGAGCAACGAGCTTCTCCAAGGACGACAGGTGACCTAGAATGATCTGCCACTGACATGCTGGTTGCTTTTGTCTTCAGAGGAAGGACTGAATGACAGTCCTGAACTTTTCGTTGCACTGGTCTGATGGAAACTCCCTTGCCACTGTCATGTCTATATGCATGCTGGGCATGAGATTTGACTTCTCTAAATTTATCACTATGCCTAAGCTGTGGCAAAATTGGAGAAGGTGGTCCCAGTCTTGGAATAACTTTACCCGAGAACTTGCCAGGACCAACCAGTTGTCAAGATATCTCAGGATGGATATCCTGTGAGAATGGGTCCAGCTTGAAACTAGGGTGAACACTCTTGTGAAAACCTGTGGGGCAGTTGAAAGGCCAAAGCAGAGCACCTTGAATTGGTACACTCACTCTCCCACACTGATGTGAAGAAACTTCCAGGAAGAATGGTGGATTGGAATCTAGAAGTATGCATCCTTCAGGTTTATCGTGAGCATGAAGTCGTTCTTTTGGATGGCTGCTAAACTGTGTGAGGCATTTCCATCTTGAACCAAGTCTTCCTGTTTCAAAGTTCTTTAAAGAATCAAGTTTTTTTGTCTCCTTCTTCATGTTCTTCTGCTCGTTGCATTTCTTTCAGTTCCATTAAATCTTCATTCATCAACTCCTCTGAATAAGACTCAAAATGCTCTTCAAAATTCTCTTCCTTTAGTCAAGCTGTAGCTTTTCATTTATGTCAACAATACTGTTAAAGATTTCCTTTGCCTCCTCTTCCTAATTAAATCCTTTTAAAGAGTCAACAAACTATGTACGTACAGCCTTCCACACTCCACTCATGTTTATGTCACTTACTTCACCCCGTGCAGTATCAATGTTCTTTATACAATTGTAAATGTTGTGACCCTTCCAGAAGTCACATAAGGTCACACTGGGGTTATTTGCTTCCTTCAATGCTTGCCGATACATACGGTAAGTGTAATATTTCTTCAAATTACGCCTAGATCTATTGGCTGAATGAGTGAAGTTGTATTATGGGGTAGATACACAATTTTAATATCCAGATGGAAATCATCTAAGTGCGATGGGTGACCAGGGGTATTATCCAAAATTAACAGAATCTTGAAAGGAATCCCATGTTCGCAGCAGTACAGCTTGACTTCGGGAACAAAGTGATGAAAAAATGACAAGTTTTTAAAGTAATTTGTATTTTTCCTAACTAAAAAAACCAGAGGTCCTGTACAACAGGAATTATTTTCAGCGCAGCTGGAAACAGCCGTTTAGTTTTAAAGAAGGTGATGGAGTACGTGGTTAATTACCAACTATGGGTGGGAGTTCCACCCACCCAGTCAGTATACACCCACTTTGCATTTTGGCCCAGGAAGCAGAATGAGGGGTGGCTGAGGTGGGCATATAACTTATAAAGGACTTCTGGTTTGTATGGTTAGAAAAAAAAAAATTACTTTAAAAATTTCGTCATTTGTTCCCACACAATATATAAAACACTGGTCCTTTACAACAGGAAGACTTACTTCTTGAAGGGAGGATTCTGAGTAAGCTCCTGAACTGACTGGAGTTCACCTTACCTGGGACTCCTTCCTGGTCATGAAAGAACAGAGGAGGGAGACCAGCCTCTGACATGTTGAACAGAAGTGTGAATGTCTGTCTGTTCAATTGTCAGACTTCTGGACATTTCGAATTAATGTGTAGCAACACTGCTTCAAAAAAGGCCTGGATGAACCAAGAGTGTCAGAGACAATACAACTAAAGATAACCAATGGGGTTTCTTTTATTGTCAGCCCCTCTCTTCCCTTGCTAGAAAGAGGGGAGGATTAGAGACAGGGTGCTCAGTTATGTAGGCTCACCTGCATGACCCGCCCGACCAATATGTGACAGATGGCTACTTGTCTCTCTCTGCGAGAGAAGAAAGGTATTTGCTCTTTGCCACCGAACATCTTAGGCGGGTTGCAAATTGTCCACTATGGGATCTGGGTGAGCTACACAACTTGTTTAGCAGCCACCACAGGGCCCAGGGAAAAGGAGGTCCCAGGCCTGTGGGCAATGTTCTGAAGGTAGAAAGATATGAGTGGACAGCCACGCCACTTTCTGTCTTAATACCTGTAAAACTAACAGGTTCTTCCGGAGTGCGAGGGACGGACCGATGTCCCTATCCTTGTAAGGTACTTGGAATGGACTCCTGGCCACATATTGGTCATTGATCATGCTTTTTGATAGCCTCACAAGGCTAGAAAGAAATCATGTTTTGAGCACTGGATTCTTTGATATTACCTAACCAGTTCAAGATGGGACCAAAAAGAAAGTTCTGGGAATGTGACCAGAACCTCAACTCCAGTGGTTGGGAAGCCACTCTACAGACAAGAAGCGCTGGACCTGTGGGTTTGCATCAGTCTCTTTAGCTAAGTCGGACCCGGGACCTTACTGGTGTCACAGGAGTCTGTGGGACTCTGTGCAGCAACAGAAGAACATTAACCTGTCAGGGGAAAAGATTCCCAAGACCGAAATTGGTGACACAGGGTTCTATCGGAGCCCCATGCACCTCTGGCGACAGGTGCCTGGGAGAATTGTGTACCTCAGGTGATACGTGTATCCCAGAACCCATGCGCCTGTAAATCCTGTAGTGTGAGGTTCTGTAGAACCCCGTACAATAGATGTTACTGATACACGGGGATCAGAGGACCCCCGTGTGCCAGTGGAAGGTTCTTCGCCGGCCCAGGAAGATGACTTCCAGGGACCGGTGTCAGAGGCATGGGTGTCCATGGAGACCTGTGCCTCTGTTGCTCTCACAGCATGAGGTTCCTGCGTCCGTAGACGGGACAGCAACTAAAAGATCCCTTGCCTCTTCCGAGGCTTGAAGATTGTTCCATGAGTTTGGGAGATGTCTCTACCAATGCCCATGGAAGTGGAACGATGGAACAGTACACTGACAGCTTTTGTTGTGTTGATCTATTGTTGAGAGACTCCAAAGACTGGGATATCTTGCGTAATGTCTGGGTTTGAGGGCCAAATCGCTGTCACTTGACACAGGTGATGAGCTGAATAGCCATTATGTTCCGATTCCCTGGAACGTACTTGGCTAACAGCTCTGCCGAGTGTGCAGCTGTCCACTCCTACACTTGCATCGTCAACCTGTAGAGTTGGAGGGAATCTTGTTCCTCCTACATTTGTTGACAGAAGTTACTCTCGTGGTGAAAGGGGTACTAAAGTCATCAGTACCAACGGGCTGCTTACCAAGATCTTGAAGGTGTCCTGAGTTTCGAATATTGGTGTGATGTTCGCCATACCAGTTCCGCTCACCTGAAAGAAGCAAATCTTCTTGGCATGATGGGAGGGGGAGTGTGAGGAGACACTCCGATAAAGTTCCTGTCGTCTAGTCAGCAGGCTAGTTCCCTAATTCATTTCCTTCCTGGAGGAATGGAAAGGAATAGGGAGTCCCTTATCAGAGACAAGAATTCTTGCATTCTCCACTGAAGGGAACAAAGGGAGGCCATTCCTGAGGGCCCAGCTTCCCCAAGGGTGACCGGTGAGCGAGGACGACTTGTTACTGTTGAGCTGTCTATTCCTTGGTAACAGAATAACTGAGCTCTTCTCTGAACCTGCCAGGTTATTGGAGGGGGTTCCGTTCTGACGGTGTGGCGATAACTGAAAATAGCTGATGACCCGGTTACCGGTGCCTCTGTTAGGTATGCATCGGTGCCAATACCCAATTATTAGCACCGACAAGTGGAAAATGGCAATTTTTTTGCGCCAAAAATTGCTGATTTTCGTTGCTCGACAAGTGCTGTAAAACCAGATCGCCGATAACCAAGCGAGCTGATAACCGGGACTGCCTGTACTGTGCTTGAACTAGACTGGGGAGCAAACTCTCCAGTACTGTACTGGTTTGGGGTACTTAAGGTTTTTAGCAAAACCTGAGTACCGGAGTGACTTAAAGCTCCTGGATCACATCCAGGACGATACACAGGAGCCTCCTCTATCTGAGTGTCCGAAGAAACCCGGGAAGAGGCAGGCACAGCACTAGCCTTGGAAGAAGACTTCCCAGAACTGGTTCTGAGTACGTAAATCTTTGAGACCCACGCACTTGAGCTCCTGAACCATGATAGCTCGGCGAGGTATGTGATACAGTCACTGAGTCTGGAGACTGGGATGAGCCAATGAGAGATCCATATGCCTCCCTTGTGGAGGGGGGCAGCCACTGAGCTGACTTTCAGCTATCATAGGGCTGGCCCAAAGGATTAGAATAAAATACCAGGTCTAAGCCTGAGGCCAAGCACTGGGACCCAATAGGTCTTTCAGTATGATGATAAATGAATGCAAATCAATTAAAAACTCCACAAAGGTACATACTCTCATACTGGAACACAAACACAATAAATACATTTACTCATATTTCCATATATGCACACTAAAAAGCTATATTAAAATTCAGAATAAGTTAAGTAACATTTTAAAATTTTGTTGTTTTTAAATTCAATACACACTCTAAGGGTTTTCATGTTTTTGTTAGTTACTTATTTTTATATTTTATTAATTAAAACCACATTTTTAAAAGTAAAATGCATTTTTCCTAACATACAAACCCGAAGTCCTTTACTTGTATGGGAAATACTTTCGGCAAAGCTGAACTGGCCGCTAAAGACTTACAAGGAAAGTGTTGGTATTACTACCAGTCGGGAAGTTGGTTGGTAGCAGTGGGAAACCCACGGTACCAACCACCCGGCTTCGAGCATTCACTTTACTTTCCGGCCTCGTCTGATGCGGATGTGTTTCCCTACTCTCTGCTTGGACCTTCCTGGATGCTAAAGCTTCAACCTTTTCACAGTGTGTTTGTTCCTGTTTTTCATTTTGGCTTGCTACTTTAGTATAACTGTGCGTGTTTGTAATTATGGACGATCTGTTACACACCCATGATTTGGATAAGCCTGCGCGGCGGATTTGTCCTGGTAAGAACAAAAAATGTGGCGCCTTCTGCTGTAGTGTGGATTCTGACCCCCCCTCCCTTTGATTAGATAGGCTTTGGTCCCCCAAGCAAGTGGGATAGGTACTCTCGGAGGCCCAGATACAAACATAAGGAGACTAAGGCGTCAGAGGGGCTGTCTTCAGCTCCTTCGACTTCGATAGTTGCTAATCCATCTCGGTCTATCCGAGTCCCGAAGGCCTTCCCTTACTGCCCCTTACCAGCACTGAATCTATCTCCCTGTCCCCTGCATCTGCATCCACGGTCACAGAGGAAGCAAAATCAGTGGACCTAGCCTACACTCCTCTCATTTCCCCTCCTCACCCAGAGTCCCTGATCCCTGAGTTAGGGGGGGGCCCCTAACCAGCTTTGTCTTCCACAGGGTTGGTTTCTGTGCCGGGTTTGAGTCAGGCTTGGGAGTCGCTCGGGATGGTTGGCAACCCTGATCTTCCTTAGCTCCTCAAGCATATCAGCTCTGCTGCGTGGGCGGGAGTACTGCTCCCTCCCCCCACTACCCACACAGTTGACGTTCTCATGACCACCACTGTCACCGCTGTGCTGCTGAGGAGCGTGGTGACCTCGGTGGGAACACAGCATGCCTATGATGCGGTTCCTACTCCTGCCATCTCAGTGTCGACGCTTGCCGGTCTGGTCTGCTCGGTTACTCCGCCGCCTCCCGGCTACGCTCTCACGCCTCCTGCCTCACTTCCACCGTTTCCCATGCCTACTCTGGACCGCACAACGTTTCCTGTGTCTCCAATTGTTCCTGCCAGCGTACGCCCACAGCATGAATCCCCTCGGACTATTGCCCCTGCTGCTGTCCCTGTCCCAGTCCCCATCAACCCCTGGTCTGTCTTCGGAAAGCTGGGGGATGCGGTCTTGTCACTGCTTGAGAAGAAGAAAGCTCGTCAACCATCCCCATCTTCGTCTTCCTCTTCGTCGTCGTCTACCTCTTCCACTCCCTCTTCTAAGTCCAATTGGGCTAGGAAGGGGAGGGTGGTCCCTCCTCCCCCAAGACGACTCGCTCTTCTAAGGGGGCTCAGTCCTCTCCTCGGGGAAAGACTGCTGGGTCTCTCACTGGGAAGGGTACCTCGGTACCCTCCTCAGACAGTTCAAGAGCTTCGTCCTCCCGGACTGGTTCTGTTTCGGCGCCTCCTAAGCGAGCGTCGCTGAAGGCACGGTCTCCTACGGGGGACTGCGCAGTCTCAACTTCCATAGCGAGCTCGAGCACGGAAAGGGAGAATGGGAAGAGCCTTCGGACTT
This sequence comes from Macrobrachium rosenbergii, assembly GCF_040412425.1. NCBI lineage: Eukaryota > Metazoa > Arthropoda > Malacostraca > Decapoda > Palaemonidae > Macrobrachium > Macrobrachium rosenbergii. The sequence continues at coordinate 75,379,250 of NC_089791.1, read as the reverse complement.
CTCATCCACCCAACCCGTCGTCCTCGCCCAAATCGGACAAAGAATTGGCGGGGAAAGTGCCCAAGGACATCTCGACTCTAAAGTCGTCAGGAGGAAGCATGAAGGGTCCCCACATCCTTCTTTGTCCGTTTCGACGCTGAAGAAAGCTAGAACACGCCCAGACGATAGGGAAAGCGGCCTCCAATCGGCAGTCCGCGCTCCTGCGTCGGTCTCCTCTGCACGCTCCAGTGTGGAGGCCCGTCCAGCGTCGGAGCGTGGATCGGCTGTGAGGAGACCGTTCCCTGATCGTCATGACGGTCGCTCACCCAGATGAGTAAGTCTGTCTAGGCCCTCTCACGATCCTCCACCGCGGGTTGGGGATCGTGAGGGGTCCGTTGGCTCCACTGGTTATACCAGCGGATGTGACGGTAGTGTTCGCTCTGCCTCTCCCACCCCCTCAACTTCCTCGGGATTCTCCAAGAGGAAACAGGGGGTTGGTAGGATTGCTGGGGCTCAGGCCTTGGGCAATCAACATCAGGTGCGTCCGGTCCTTCCTTGCTCCAAGTGAGCGCGAGGTCGTACGCCTCTGTTGTACGAGGCAGAGAGATGGGGTCTGTCTCGGGCTCTCCCGCGGGTGGGGCCTTTCCGGATGACCGTCTTTCGGAAGGTCCTCTTCCGAGAGATCCGGACACTCTGGAAACGCAGAGGGCTTTTATCGAGGTTGTTGCGCTGATCCGTCAGCACAACGGTCTGGAGGAACCACTTCCAACTCCATTGGAAGAATGGTCGTCCAGGTTGGAGGAGTTCTACACTTCCAAGGGGGAGCCCAAACCCTCGCTTGGCCTACCATGGTCTCCCTTGGCAGACAGCGTCCTCAAGCAGGTGAACGACTTGGTCTCCGGACCATTGTCTTTGCTTCGCTCGACTCGTTCCACCAATTTGTTACCTCCCCCTCTCCTGAGGCAGAAGAGATACTACGTGACATCGGAAGGAGCACTGCAGCAGAAGGTCATGGAACCGGGACTAACTCGTCTAGCTCCTGGTGCCACTTCAGCTCAGCTAACGGGAGGCGGCGCTTCTCACGCAAGCTGAGCTGAATGCTTTAGAGGGTACGGCTCTGTCTGCCCTCCAAGCGATCTCTTGGCTCGACAACTAGGCTTTCGCATTGTCGAGAATCGCGTCTTCGTCTGGTACTCAGAGCAAAGACCCGACCTTCATGAGTCTTTGCCAGTCTGGGGGTAAGACTATTCCTTTATAACCCACCAGACGGCAAAACTCTGGGTGAACCTGGTACTGAAGAGAAGGGATGCGGTGTTATCCCGAATCTACAGATCAGTGAGCGCCGAAGCTGCAGTTTCTCTGCTCAGTGGACCCATTCTGGCCTCCGCCTCCCTCTTCCCCAGGGGAGAGGTGGATGCTGCGGTGGACAAGAGGAAGGCCAACGAACGCAACCGTCTTGTCCATCAGGCAGCGACGAAAGGCGTTGCGCAGCCTTCTTGTCCTGCAGCCCGGTCAGTGAACCAGGCTAGCACCCCAGCCCCGAAGAAGTCTGGTGCTTCGACGGGCGCTCGGGGTAAAGTCCAGACCTCTGCTTCTTCGCCTCCACAGAAGGAACCACAAGGGCCCTTTCACCAACCTGTCTTCCGCAAGAGGAAAGGTAAGGCGAAGAAGAAGAGGGGAGGGGCTCACTAGGGACGGCGAGCCCCCTCAGATGCTGCTGTCGGTGGGGGGAGGGTGGGGTGCCTATCAAGCCATTGGGCAACGTGGCAGCAATATGGAGCGGAGACCTGGGTAGTGGATGTCCTCTGGGATGGATATTCTCTGCCCTTCGAGTCGCTGCTTCCCCTCACCGACACTCCAGTCCAGTTCCCATCTTATCTCCAAGATCCCCAGAAGAAACAAGCCCTTCTTCAGGAGGTCGAAACTATGTTGAGCAAGGGGGCCATCGAAGTCGTCGAGGATCGGTCTCCGGGCTTCTACAGCAGGGTCATTCTCGTGGAGAAAGCTTCCGGAGGGTGGAGGCCAGTGATCGACCTCTCTCCCCTGAATTGTTTCATTCGCCAGACACGGTTCAAGATGGAGAAGGTGCGAACAGTACTGTCGGCCATCAGGGAGGACGACTTCATGCTGACGGTCGATTTGCTGGACACGTACAGGCAGTCCCCGGTTATTGGCGGGGGTTCCGTTCTGGGGGTGTGATGATAACCGAAAATCGCCACTAACCAAAAAATAACAATTTTTAAAAATTGTATTTTTCCTAACTATACAAACCAGAGGTCCTTTACATTAGGATTACTTTCAGGCGTAGGCTGGAAACGGCCGTTGAACTTCAAACAAGGTGGTTAGGCAGTTAACTACTGTCCGGGAGGTGGGAGTACCGCCTGCCCGGATGTAAACATTTCAATTTGCCTTTCAGCCCAGGTATCAGATTGAGGGGTGGCATGAGGTGGGCATAAAGTGTAAAGGACCTCAGGTTTGTATAGTTACGAAAAATACAATTTACTTTAAAAATTATTTGTTCTGACACAATATACAAACCCTCGGTCCTTTACATTAGGAGACTCACTGATTGACACATTTTGCCTGACTAATATATTTATGTCTATTCCCTCCAACCACATACTCACACCTATCATTTATTTGGCTTATCCGAGGCTATCCAGGCCATGCCACTTTCACCCCTCACAACTTCTCCAAGCTCATGTGTACTTTTACCTCTCTGTCATGAATTACAGGCACTCTCTTTACAATTTTTGCTCAACCCTACCATCCTTCCCCAAATACAATTCCCCAAGCACATCCCTTTCATACGTAATTCAATTACATTCATACTAAGACGGACCACCATCCGCATTTTTCAAAAACTCATCCCAATAAAATATATTTATCATTCGTACTCTCAATCACACAAAAATCACTTTCATCATCACTACACCCCCAATTTCTAACGTTCACACACTCTTCCAACCACTGCTACCCCTAAATTTTAATCCTCTTACTTCCCCTGACAATTCCTAATCTACGTATTCCTCAATTTCTACATCCATTCTTAAATATAGACATTCATACTACACCCGAGTGTCTACTAAGGCAATCAATCTTACTCCTTACAACACACTTCCCACACTCATGCACTCGTCAGTCTTTCCAGCAAAACCTCCCTCACGCAACAACCCTCACGATACATGCATCACCGCACGCCCATCCTGGAGGATCACCATTTGAACCCCTTCACTCAGTTTCCCGAATTCGCTGTCACAGTCACCCTCTTTTGTCTACATACACTTGATACATGCCCTTCCATTCCACATTCGTCACACTTCGCTCGGTTCTGAACACATTCTCGCATAATACCCATTGCACCACAGTTTATATTACATTACTCGTTTCCCTACAACCATGTAATATGACCCACCTGTCACACCTGTAGCATTTAACCCCTATCTTTGTACACTCCCTTGCAAATGTCCCGAGTGCCCACACCCGGGCGCACGCTCCTAAGCCCACCTACACTCATTCTTTGCTTATGTCCTTCCTTTCCACATCTACAACACTTCACTCGGCTTCCACTCTTCGACCCTTTGTACTACTATCCCTAACCCGTCCAACCCGTTTGTTCCCTTACAAACCCACCATTCATCCTCACTGGCACCTCCACATTGCCTCTTACACTCCTATCTATTACACTGCTCGGCCATTCTCATTGGGCCCCTCAGCACTGCATCCTAAAGCTTCCAGATCTCTGGTACTCTCTCATCTACCCCAGCCCTTACTTACACTTCTGCTCTCTTTTATAACCCTGTCAAGCTCATAATCTTCTACAATTCCAAAATTTCTCCCCTAAATTAACCTTTCATTCGTCCATCTTTTCTTCTCCTTCCACTTCAAATTCACAAATTCTCTAACTCCATCTGGCACTGTCTAACAACTTCCGTACTAACTCCTTACATTCATCTATCCCATCATCCCAAACTTCTTCCTTGCACCAAACGTCTCAGCCTACAAGCATACAGTGACAAAGGTTTCCCCAGCTATTCTTGCCTCATCAAATTCATTCTTTATCTTATACTTAACACTCCTTTCCTCGCCTCGCTTGCTCAACTAGTCTAGCTTTCACCTTGTCATACTCAACATCCCCCACACTCATAATAACCCTATACATATCAAGCAAAAATCCAGTCAAATATTCTCCTAATTCTCATGCCACACTCTCTTACTTTCCCCATACTTATCTGACAAAACCTTTCATACTCCCTAAAGAAATCCTTACATCCCTACTTCCATACTCATTATACTTTTCACGCTGGGGTGCCTCCCTCACATACATAGCCTTTCTCCTTCTTTCTCACTTTCCTCTCACTTTCGCTACTTTCCTCTATTCCTTTCATACCCTCTTCCGAATACAAAGCGTCCACTTCACTTACATTCATCTTACTCATTACCTCTTCTTCCCCTCTTTTATCACTTTTATCCTCACCTCCATCCACCTCACTATCACTACTGCCTTACCCTCTCCCTTCTTTCCTGCCTTTCCCACTTCCTTACCCTTACCAGTTTCCTTGCCCTTTCCCTTCTTCCTTTTCTTTATTATCCTTACTTTCCCTCTGTTCCTTCCCTTTTTTTCATTCCCCTTTTCCTTACCCTGCCTCTCATTCCCTACGTTTTCTTACTTCCTATTCCCTTATAACTTTCATCACTCACGCTTCCATTCACTTCGCTATCCTTTTCTTTCTCTCTTGCCCTTCACCGTTCCAGAGAACCTGCCTCCAACAGCCCCCTTCTCCAAAAACACCCTTGAACATACAACTCACCATTTCTTCCACCTTTCATCATTCCCTCCAACTTTTATCCATCACTCTCTTCCATTCTCTCTTCGGACTCTTTCATCTCCCCTTTTCATTTCTTCTTTTGCACTTCTTAGCATTCCCCCATCTCTCAAACTGACTCCTCAATTCCTCATTCTCACTCCTCAGCCTCCCATTCTCCTCCTCAGCCTACCCTGGAGGTTCCTAGCCACTCGGAGTTCCTCTCTCAGTTCTCTATCTCACTCATCCTGACCTCTTACTCTCCTCTACCCACACACAAACAATCCCTACTTGGCTATTATACAACAGCCCCACGTTGGTAGCCAAATATTATGTGGCGAGATTTTAAAACTTTACAAAAACAATACAACACAGATACCGAGACATATAACCACATACAATACTCCCACTATGATCCTCGGTTGCTGGGAGATGGTTGAGAAGTGTCCACGTTCGCCAACACAGTAGACAAAATTACACAAACAAAACCGGAAAACAGACTTCAGCCAAAAAACGAGCAAAAGAAAGAGACACATGCTGACAACAATGACATCCAACAGAAAACACTCGACTCCGCAGACATACAATAATCCACCATCAATGTCCGCCTTGCACAGAACTCAGCTCAAGACTCTCAGGGCCAGAAAAAAACTCCCTAAACATTTGCACAGACAGACAGCACCGTAAACAACTCAGACTAAGACCCTCATCCCTCTACCAACAACAAGCACTCACTAACGACAATTACACTCACTCTCTCTCTCTCTCTCTCTCTCTCTCTCTCTCTCTCTCTCTCTCTCTCTCTCTCTCTCTCTCTCTCTCTCTCTCTCTCTCTCTCTCTCTCTCTCTCTCAAAACGTTAGAGATACTAAATACAAACAAATCTATTCATCCCTCTAATGGGGAATCCCAGCAAGTCTCTTCTTAACCTGGAACAACAGGAAGTTACTGGTGTTATGCTCAATTTTGCTGGACCATGGGTTGTGATGGAGGATGCTTTCAAGCACCCAGGGGACATTTTAGAGGCTTACGCTTTCCCTCCATTTTGTCTGATTTGTCAAGTGATCAACAGGGCTCTGATCACCCCAAATTTCAGATTGACTCTGGTAGCTCCCAGTAGCCATGCACCGAGTGGTTCCTGGACCTCTTGTCTCTGTTATCTGGGGTCCTGAGAGAGATTCCCCAATGGCTCAACTTTCTGTACCTGCCACTTCAGAGGTATCACCATGCGGGGTGAAAGTGCAGGCATTCATGCCTGGAGACTATAAGTGTCACATGCAAAATGAGACTTGTTTCTCTACTCATAGTGTAAGAGATGTCTGGATACCTACTTGAGTCGTCAGCGTCTTTGTACTTGGGAAATGGGCTGTCTTCTGTAGTTGGTGTCGTTGACGGGGTATCTCTTCCATCAGAGCTTCTCTTCAGCAGGTAGCGGACTTTCTTGTCTTTCTTCGCTGAGATAAATCTCTCTCCCTTTCAGCCATTCAGGGCTATAGAGTTGCCCTTGAGTCCTTCAGTTGAAGGGGAATAGATCCTCTTGTCCTCATGAGATCTTGTCATCTGAGAAATTTCAAGTCTTGCCTGCTCAGGGAACTCCAGGTCCCTGAGTGGGGCGTGACTCTCTCACTTTAGGAGCTGGCTCAACAACATCCAAATGATTGAGGAGTTGTCAGACAGAGATCTGGCTTGGACTGTTTTTCTTGTTTGCCTTGGTATTGACATAAGGGGGTAGGCGGGCTCGATACTAAGCACTCAGGGGATGAGGTCTGTACACACTCGAATTGGTTCCAGAATTTGTAACTACGACTCAGAATCTGCAGTCCCTGATGCCAGATTTGAGTTCTTCTCAATCCCTTCCCAAAAGGATTTTGCAGGGAATGATCGGGACAAGATGCTACTTTGTCCATTTAGGGTGCTGCGGTACTACCTTAAGAGAACTCAGCATTTCTGGCGTGAGTGTTGGTACCAGCTAAGCCAAGAAAGAGATGTTCAGGAACACAGTCTCTTTCAGGCTCCATGAGACTTCAAATAAGCTTAATCTTCGTGTGATGAGGTAGACAGGAATTCAGTCCTGGTGAGGGCTTATGAAGTAAGGGGCATCACCCCAGCTTTTACATTCTGGAAGAACCTGTGGGTTCAACAGATAATACAAGCAGGTATGTGGTCAGGCCAGACCACGTTTACCTCGTTTTACCTTCGGGATATTGCCCACAAGTCCTTGGATGTGTTTTTCCTTGGGTCCTAAGGTGGCTGCCCAACAAGTTGTGTATCTCATCTGGCTCCCTTGTGGGGACAGTTAGCGTCTCGTCTAAGGTGTTCGGTAAGCGAGAGAGAATGCAGTGAGTTACTGGTCTACTTTTCTCTTTTACATGTCACTCTCTTGGCAGAGAGGCAGGTAGCGAGCTGTCACGTGCTGGACAGATGATTTTTGCAAGTGGCTACTTAACGAGGCCATCCTGTCCTTCCTCTTTTTGTAGATGGATTGGATGCATGTCCCCCCTCTCTCTAGACAAGGAGATAGAGGGATGGACAAAGAAACAAATCTGTTGATTTTATTAGCATGTTTTATTGACTCCAACACTTTTGGGTTCCTTCAAGCCTTCTTCAAAAGTAATGATACAAACTCATTACTTTAAACCCAGAAGTTTAACAAGTGTAACATCCCATATGTCCAACAAGCTAGAGGAGCAGGATTCTTTCTTCAACTCTTCCAGACCTGGAAGGTATTCCCAGGTGGGTAGAACCAGCCAGTTCGGTCAGAGATTTTCCCAGACTCCCACCAGCAATGGGTAAGTCTCCTATGTCAGGAATGAAGATTTGTATTTGTGTAGGAAGAAATAGCAAATTTTTAAGAGAAATATGTATTTTTCTTACACATATACAGACCTGAAGTCCTTTATATTTACATCCCACCAGCCACCCTTCATTTCTGAGGTGCTGGGCTGAAGGCAAAGTGGGTACAGACTGACAGTGGATGGGACTTCCCCTCTGCTGTCAGTAATTAACAGCCTTTCTGAAAGTTAACCCTTAAGGGACAGCATAATTTATCAATGTGCAGCATCCCAGAACGCGGAAACTTTGAGGTCGGCAAAATAAAAAAAAAAATCACATCAATGGAAAGAAAATGACACGTACATTCACCTGCATAAATAAAAAATCCTAAAATTTTTCCCTACCTTCCGCAAAAGTTGAAAATTACTATTAACCTTGTGAGCCTCATTTACAGACAATAAATAAATTTTACCAACTTATATATGTTTTCTAATAAATAAATTTATTGTATTTTGTAAAATTATTATTACTGCTTACACAATATCAAAACAGATAAATAAAAGCAGTAACAAATTGCAGCATATTTGTTGTAAAATATTCATTTAAATTTACGAAGGAAGATTCAGTAACTTTTTACTTTTACATGCTTTTTCTATTTCTTTGCAATTTTCTTTGCAAATACATTTAACCGACATACTATCGTAAAAGACAAATACAAAAAACAACAGCAACCCCTTCGTATATTTACAAGCAAATTTACAAAAAGACTTGTGAGAGAGAGAGAGAAATGCAGTACTTTCCCCCTTGAAGTCACAAGCATTACTGATACTGGCCTAACTCTCACGTCTGTATAAAAGTTGCCATTAGTGAATTTATAGCATATAGAAGTATTGGCATCTTTGTTTCGAATCATTATCACCATAACAGTGGTACGTAATTCTGCTTCACACTGAAGCTCAATCCGTCCACCTCCTCAAACCTGTTTGACTTCACACTGAGGATCAATCCGTCCCTTAAGGGTTGAACAGCTATTCCAGCTCGTGTTTGCAATATAAATCCCTTGGAAGGAACCTCAGATTTGTATGTTAGGAAAAATAAAAGTTAATTTAAAAATTGCTATTTTTGGCACCTCCGTAATCAAATTACTACTTTCACTCCATCATTAGAATGCTGGGGTTTCTTATCACACTCCTGACAACTCAGAAATGGACCCTCTTCCTCACTTGATGCCATATATAAAGAATCACGGCTTTCATTCATCTTGTAAACTGTCACTTTTAACGTTACTTGTTTTCTTAGCTTTCCTTTGTTCCTACACAAATACAGACCTTTGTTTTTTATATAGGGATATAGCTTAAAACACAAGCTAGAATTGTCTTTTAACTTTCAGACAAGGTCATTAATTATCAACAGGTAGGGGGAGCCCCTACTCACATGTTGGTATGCATTCTACTTTGCTTCCAGCTGCTCTCATATTTGGATGTCTGCAAGATTCTCTGCCTGACTACTGTTTGCTTTCAAATGAAATTTAATATTCTCTGACTTTCTTTGTATGACTTGTTTTTGCTGATTGGTTGAATAATAAAGATGAGCTAAACCCATCAGTCATTGCAGCTTTCCACCTCCCTTACAAGGAAGTGTCAGGTATTCAGGCACTGCCCAGGAAAGGCTAGGCCTTGCAACAGGTTACTTTCCTTTGTGGAGGTGGATCCTCACACCCTCTGTACTTTGTGCAGAAAGCACAAGTGTAACCAGAATAGTCCTTTTTTGAAGTGCTGTGTCTAGCTGTCTGAACAATGGGTGAAGTTTTCTCGGAAGAAATCCTTGATGTCATCAGATTCTAATGTTCTGCTGGTGACAGAGAAGGTTGTCTTCAGGACTTTCCTTTCTCCTGCCAAACTCATTGCTGCTCCTGATACTCCTAAGGGAACAGGTTCCCCCTTGCCGACTCCTGCTGAGCCTTCAGTAGAGAGCCTTTGAGGGGGGAAAGGATGCCCAGTTCAGCATCTAACTTCAGGCATCCTTTCACTCTTGAGGGAGTTTTCTTCTAGAGGACACTTATGTAGCAGAAGGTAGATTCTCGTAATAACCCAACTCCCTGAGCAGCTCATGGATTTATGGCCCTCCCTGGGCATCTAGGGAGAGCCCAGTGTTTCATCTGTGCTGGATCGCCTGAAGGCGAGTAAGGTGTCGCGAGTCACTGCTTCTACCATGACAGTTACGACTTTGATGATCACAATCTCCACTGGCTTACAGACCACTCCCACTTCTGTATTTCCCCACATCTCGTCAGTGATGTGCCCAGAGTTGTCCTCTGACTGTGCAGGGAGGCCCTCATCTGCTTGTTCCTTTTGGTGCTGACTTCAGCTACTTTCAGGAACAAGGACTGAAGGAAAGTCATCATTATCTTTGTCTTGGTGAGTGCACTCACCACCTCTCTGTCTCCTTCCAAAGGTAGTTAGCGGAGGAAGTAGAAGGCCACTACTACTTCCTGCAGGAAGTCTCATCCAGGTTCCAGTGGTTAGTCCCCGGCTGCAGAGAAGACTGACAGGTCTCCCACTAGCAGTATCGCTGCATCCATTGCCAAGTGCAAGGGTGCAACTGCTCCCCGGGGTCATCCAGACCATAGCTGTACTGGCATTTGCCCTGGTAGTACCCATACCTGGGCCAGCCAGGGTTCTCAGTTTACAGACCATCTGTCAGCAATAGGTGAAGTGAGCATACAGGTGCTCTTTCACCCCTTCCTTCTGTTCAAAGAGAGCAGGTTAGGGGTCCTGGTCTAGCGACTCTGCCCACCCGGCCCAATCACCAAACCTAGCATGAGGAGGTCCTCTGCTCAGTCTTCCTTTCCAGTAGAAGATTGAGGCACTTTAACTTGAGTGGGATGACTCTCCCTGACCTGCAGTTGGACATCGTCACCGTGGGTTGATGGCTACCCACAACCTTGCTCACTTGGCAGGGTTTCGGTCTTAACGGTGCCCACAATCTCTCACCTGTCCCTTCTACCTCTTTATAGTTTACCGAGAGCCAGGAGCTGGACGGGTCTGGGTCCGAGACCAGGACCATTCTCAATCCCATCCCAGCCATACCAGGGAGGTATACATTCCTGGGTCGGTCCTCGGGACAGTGAGACAGACCCAAGTGATTGAGAGATCCCCTGGGGCTCTGGCAAGTGCCCTGCACCTGTAGAGAGGAAGTAACTTGGTAAGACCGGGAACTGGATGGACCTGAGAGTCCTATTCCCAGGACAGACACCCCTGTTGCAGAGAGGGACTTTGTGAAGTCATTAAGTTGTTGCATCACTTCAGTAACCTTGAGGAAAGACTGTCTTGTTCTGCAGATGGACCTTTATGTCGAGTCCATATGGTATCTTGATAATTTGCTGGTCGTGGCAAACACTTGTGTGCAGTTGCTGCAGGACACTGACAGTCTCATTGAGTTAAAGCGGGGTTTGCGGGCGAACAGCTCGTCGAGCCTGGTTCGACGCTGTGTTTGAATTGATGTTCGTGTAAGCGGGTATTTGGTTGTCGATGCGGCACAAATTACGAGCGGCTTGATGAAAGTCAGATTCATCTTGACTTTTGTGAAGGCGGAGCTACATTGTTTGACGAACGGTGTGAACGTGTGTCGAGCATCGAACCTCAGTTGTTATTCAAACCTGCTATAGGAAACATCATCAAAGAAATGAATGGCTGCCATTAACCCTTAAACGCCTACTGGACGTATCATACGTCGACTAAAATTGTCTGTTGGGTGCTAAGTGGACGTACTGTACGTGGACTACAAAAAATTTCAACCTTCGGTCAAATTTGACTCGACTGAAATGGTTGAAAAACGCAATTTTAAGCTAAAACTCTTACATTCTAGTAATATTCAATCATGTACCTTCATTTTGCAACAAATTGGAAGTCTCTAGCACAATATTTCGATTTATGGTGAATTTTGAAAAAAATTTTTCTTACGCCAGCAGTAACTCAGCGAAGAATTTCAGAATTAACGTCATTTTATTCGTAATTTTTGCACTGTTCTATATTAGCCGTTACATAAAGTTTTATATATATGAAAATGTGTTGCAATTTCAGTACCAATACAACAGAAAATAACTCATGGTTGTAGCTTTTATCAGTTTTGAAATATTTTCATATAAATCACGATTACTGCCAAAATTTCAACCTTCGGTCAACTTTGACTCGACCGAAATGGTCAAAAAACGCAATTGTAAGCTAAAACTCTTACATTCTAGTAATATTCAATCATTTACCTTCATTTTGCAACCAATTGGAAGTCTCTAGCACAATATTTCGATTATGGTGAATTTTTTGAAAAAAACTTTCCTTAAATCCTTCGCCAGAAATTCTTTTGTCACGTTATTAGTAATGTTTGCACTGTTTTATATTAGTCGTTACATAAGTTTTATATATGGAAATGTGCAATTTCATGTAGAGATACAACAAGCACTCATGGTTGTAGCTTTTATCAGTTTTGAAATATTTTCATATAAATCATGATAACTTGCAAAATTTCAAGCTTTAGTCCTTTTACTAGAGCGAAATGGTAAAAAAGAAACGCAATTATAAGCTAAAACTCTTACATTCTAGTAATATTCAATGCGATGTACCTTCATTTTGCAACAAACTGGAAGTCTCTAGCACAATATTTCGATTTTATGGTGAATTTCTGACAAAAAACTTTCCTTACGTCTCTTGTGATAACTCGGCCGAACATCTCAGAAATTCTTTCGTCATGTTGTTGTCGTAATGTTTGCATCGTTTATTGAGTCGTTACATAAACTTTTATATATGAAAATGTGCACAATTTCGCTGTAGGAATACAACGAAGATAGCTCATGGTTGCAACACATCAGTTTTGAATATTGTCACATAAATCACGATAACTGCCAAAAATTTCAACCTTCGGTCAAATTTAATGAAATGGTAAACAAACGCAATTGTAAGCTAAAACTCTACATTCTATTAATATTCAATCGTTTACCTTCATTTTGCAATAAATTGCGTCTCTAAGCGCAATATTTACGATTTGGTGAATTTTTGAAAAAACATTTTCCTTCGTCCTCTTGTGATAACTTCGGCGAACATCTCAGAAATTCTTTCGTCTGCGTTGTATCATTAATATTTGCACCATTTTATATTAGTCGTTACATAAAGTTTTATATATGAAAATGTGCGCAATTTCATGTACAATACAACAGAAAATAACTCGGGTTGTAGCTTTTATCAGTTTTGAAACATTTTCATATAAATCACGATAAATGAAAAAATTAGACTTTTGATCCTTTAACTCAACGAAATGGTGAAAACTGCAATTATAGCTAAAACACTTACAGTCTAGTAATATTCAATCAATTAGCTTCATTTTTCAACGCACGCAGGAAGTCCTCTAGCACAATATTTCCCGATTGTGGTGAATTTTTGAAAAAACATTTTTTTAAATCCATGATTGCAATTCATGCATCATTTTGTGATATATTTTCTGTATTTGCTTTGATTCATTTTACAATTTGTTATATACCAAAATCACCGCAATTTAATTAATACAATACAACGAAAAAAACTCGTACTTTAACCATTTTGCTCTGGCGTGATTTGTATACAATTATATATAGACATTTTTTTGCTGTCATATATTCAATATTTATATATGATAATGATATTTTTTCATTTCTGATAGTTGCATACTAAACTTCAGGCAATGACGAGGCCAAAAATGAACTCTTAATCTTAAAAACTTCACCATAAATCGAAATGTCTTCACGCTGCAGAGACTTTCCTGTTTGTTGCAAAATGAAGGTAAATGATTGAATATTACTAGAATGTAAGAGTTTTAGCTTACAATTGCAGTTTTTGACCATTTTGGTTGAGTTAAATATGACCGAAGGTCGAATTTTTTCTCTTGTGATTTATATGAAAATATTTTGAAACTGATAAAAGCTACAACCATGAGTTATTTTTTGTTGTATTCTACATGAAATTGCACACATTTTCATATATAAAACTTTATGTAACGGTTAATAGAAAATGGTGCAAACTACGACAAGGTGACTAAAGGATTTCCTGAGATTTTCCAGCAGTTACGCGGAGAATTAGGAAAAGATTTTTAAAAATTCACCATAAATCGAAATATTGTGCTAGAGACTTCTCATTTGTTGCAAAATGAAGGTAAATGATTGAATATTACTGAAACGTAAGTTTGGCTTACAATTGCATTTTTGACCATTCGGTGGGGAGTCAAGTTGACAGTGAAAATTACGGCGCAAAGTGATTTATGAAAATATTTCAAAACTGATAACTAACCATAGTTATTTTTTGTTGTATTTTATGAATTAAGCATTCATATATATAAACATGTAACAACTTAATAGAAAATGGTGCAAAAATTATGACAAAGATAAAAATTTCTGAGATTTTCAACAGAGTTAGCCTGATGCTTTCTAGTGGGAAGAAGAGATTCATGTGAGAAAGCTGGTCATGCTTGTAAACAAAACAACAGCATGATCCGCCAGACTTAGCATTCCTCAAGGCGTGTGATGTAAAACTTTTAAGCAAACTAGGCCTATAAGTACTTTTCATAAATATTTAAAAACTTTTTGTAGTCAGCATAATTTTTTACGTCCGCCGACGCATGACAGACTTAATTTTTGTCGGCGTAATCCCGTCCAGTGTTAATGGGTTAGAAGTACTTGGGCATGCTGACGGGCACTGTAGCAATGTGAGTTTTCCTTTGAGACACTCGCATCAGCAAGTTCAGGGAGGTTGTGCAGAAGTTTGTGTCTTGTCAGGAACAACCTGCATGGCAGTGGTAGATTGTTCTGGGTATCTGGTCATCTGTTGTCCTTAGAATTCGATTGTCTCGTGGGCGGGCCACCTCATTCTCTTCAGTGGAGAGCTCAGAGGGTTCTATTCTCCTGCAACAGATCCTTCTTTCTAATTCATCTCTCACAGGAGGTAAGAGGAATCTAGCCTGGTGGCTGGACAACAGAGACACAGTCAAAGTGCCACTTGCAACACCTCCATTGATGCTTCTGTTCTCAGGCACATTCAATGAGGAAGGGTGCACACTTGGAGGTTGTTGGTGTCAGATGTATGGAATCAGAGACCAGTTAACCTCCACATCAACGCCTTTGGTGGCCCAATTGGTTCAGCTTTCAGCCAGGTACATTCCAGGTTCTCAGAACATAGTGGCAAACAAACTCAGCTACCAGACAAAGAGTGATATGGGTAGTGGTTTCTACACACCTATTAGGAAAAATACGTTACCTTTACTTTTAAAATTTGCTATTTTTTTTTACAGAAGTTAGCCAAATATTACACAGCTATATAGGATACATAATATTTTAAACGGATGATGAGGTAGCTAGTTATTATTTTGAAATAATCCTTCTGTAACTTATAATTTTCACAAATCTGGAACTCTTCAGGCCACAGTGGTGTTGGATTACTGAATGTCTACCTGCACAAATAATGTGTAATATAATAGGTGTGTTGATGTCAAATATACCTCGTCATTATTCCATTTTTAAAAACAAACTCTCTTTTCAGATGCTTGACATATTAGTTGATGTGATGGCTTTTGGTGCAATTGATCCATGTAATATATGCAGTGACGGACGCTTCAAATATGAGTAAGTTGAATTTCTGTGTGATGAATATCAGTTAATTTATTCATATTTAAATTTTAAGTTTGCTTTCTTAATGGGATTTTGGTGCTTGGCTACTTGTTATCTTCTGTCTTGTGTTTATTTTGTGATAGCAAGGCAAATCATATTTAAAAAACTTCAGCTTTGCAGGTTAGGAAAAATACAAATTACTTTTAAAATTTGCTGTTTTCACCTGACAGAACATTTTTCACTAGTTCTGAATTTATCTTGGTATAATTATGAGAATTCACACTTGACCAAGATAAAAATGCCAACCATTGTGTAAATTGAAGAACCATATTTTCCTCTGCTTAGTTTTCATGTTACTAATTTTGCCTTTACAGGTCTGGGAAAGGATATGTTTGTAAAGGAAATCTTACAGAATGGACCAGGTGTACCAATGTGTTAAAGGAACCTAGTCAGCGGAAGTTCCTGGTTCTGAGAGTTGAAGACAGCTTTTGATGTCCTGTATGTATTGAATTTATTAATGAGAGTTATATTCGCATGGTACAATTACTACAGTTTATAATATACTCTCATGTTTTAGAATATGCACTCATACCAAAGAAAGTATATTTCTGAGTCCAGTCCGTGTCGGCGGTGAGGAAATTCCATTACAGCAATTTCTGGGTATAACCTTGCTAGATATACCAGAGAAAAGAGCTTTCCAGAAGGCACAGGGTTACTACCCCCAGTCGGCGTCTTCTACTAGAGCACGATCGGTATAAGAGAGTGAGTGAATACCACTACCCGGAAACCTACTCGAAAAGATCTCTCCCCTATCAAAACCCCCGGAACAGGCGGTGAGCCGTTACAGCCCCCACCAAACACCCGCCAGGACGGCGACACTGGCGCCACCTACCTCATTCCATTTTCTGTACGATGAAATCGCTGTTTCTTTTGTGTGCTCGTCTCCATTATTTGGATTTTCTGCTTTCTGAGATGGCGTCCGAGCAGCTTTACCATTTCAAGTTAAGTACCATCTTCTTGTGGGGTTTGTTCTGATTTTGGCTGTTAAGGTCGTATTTTCATAAATATTGAGAATCTTATTGTAATATACACGGCGTCCTGCTGCCAGCCATGTCGACCCGCGAGGCGACTCCTTCTGTTCTTTTCACGGTTGGAGTTGTCTCTCGTGGGTATAGATAAATTTTGCCCTTTGGTCCCCTTCCTGGTGGTTCCTTCGCGGTGGCTCCCCTTATGAATTATTTCATTGGCCTACGGGCCTTGGTGAGAGTGATGCCCCGTCTAGGTTCCCCCCCTCCAGGTTGGGTTCCTGTTATTTTTGGTCTTACTAGGCTAATTAATTTTGCTTGAAGATGGTGCTCTCTCTTTTAGTTTTATTTTTATTATTATTTTGTTGTTTGTTTTACCTCTGGGTGCTGGCGGCAGCTCAGATCCTAACAGCTTCCCGTGATGAGCTACGGCTCTCTGTTGAGCACACATTTTTAGTTTTTATAAGTGATAGTTTATTTTGTGGAGTAGGCTGTTTTGCTTCCATCCCTTGCCTGGGTGGGAGTTCAGGTTGAGGAGTTTTGTTGGTTTCCTCGGGATCGTTTTCGATTGGGCAGAGTGAGCCCCTTAGTCCTCTTCCTCCATTTAGGGAATCGAGTTCTTGAGTTGTGTTTCCTCTGAGCTAGTCGCCCCCTTGCCCGCCATTCTCGATCCTGGTTGGTTCTCAGCACAAAATTTCTCTCCCTGTTGCTTCCTCCTCCCTTCTGCCCTCCTTTTTCCTAGCCTATATTAAGGTTAGGTCCATATTAGGCTTCGCCTAGGTAGAAGTCGGGCTTCGGGTTGTGTTGCTTCCGGTCATTCTACCCTTCCAAGATTCATCGTCTGGGAGGTATGGTGCAGTTGAGCGGGTGAGCTTCTCCCCGTCTCCTGTTCCTTCCTGGTAGCCTATACTCCTCTCTTCCCCCTCCTCCTCTCCCCAGCCTTGCTCTACTCGTGCGGGTGACGCTAGATGGCGTTTTCTCCGAGTTCAGGGACTTCTCCTATTGGTTGAGAGATTCGCTCCCTCCCATATCGTCCCTAGCATCGCTGTATTGGGGTTGGTGGTTTGTTTACTCGAACGTGTTCGAGTCCCTATCCATTAGTCTCCCAGTAGTTACGGCGATCTGATAACATATTGGCTAATATGTTATGAACATACGAGCATTTACCTGTCTTGTTTCTTGTGAAGTAAGGGGCGGAAGGTTGTTCATTTGAGAGGCGGATCCTTCCGTCCTCTTGAGTTCTTACCATCACTTATTACTGTTATTATTTTTGTTTTTGTTTTAGATAAGTCTGTTTATCTACAGGAATATTTTCCTTAATTCATTATATATATTATATAAGTGAGTCGATTCTATACCAGGGCTCCGCCGTTATTTTACTGGCAATACTTGGGGGTTGGTTCCTAGTCTCTCTTTCCTTCATTCAGTACTCCGAGTCTGAAAAAACAACTACCTTCCACTCCTATGTAATTTAGAGCTTATTGGCCCAGTTTATGATTAGGGAGTTCTTCTCCGCCGGAGTATTCGGTTGCAGTTGAGTTCGGCCTCGTCAGCTTACTAGTTTGCTTAGGGTGGGAGGTTCATCTTTCTGCCCACAGACTGTTAGCTGTGAGGGCCGAGTGCACCCGCCTCCTCCAGCAACATACCGGTCCACGTAGTTTGCGGACCACGCTGGTTGTGCGGTCCGACTGGATGACCTGGTTGTCTGGCACCCTGATGGTTGCTGAGGTTTGCTTAGCTCTCTGCACAACTGTCAGGATGAGTCGATGAAAGTAACCAGTCTTTACATTACTCACCTTATGCTCCTCATATTATATGGTATATTGTTTATATGAGGTTCCCGGAGATAGTTTCGTTCTTAGCTAATTGTTGGCTTTCTTAGAGCGAATGAAGAAGCTTCCAAGAAGTCTGCCTTAGAGTCCCTCCGGGCCTGGGTAGCTGGGTTTGGTAGGAGCGTTCCGTCCCGGGGAAGCCCCTCGTCCTCGGCAGCCAGGTTGAGGGCTTGCTCTACCCGAGCGCGGGTGGCGGCCGCAGTGCCTGAAGACCTTGCCACCCTATCATCCAACATAAATCCGGGATGAAGGACAGCCACCCCAAGTGGATATCCTCTCTCACGCTGAGGTCTCGGAGGAGCCCGTGGCACGCCATGGATCTCAACCTGGAACCCATGAGCGTGAGGCAGGACCAGGTGGTAAGTGGTGAGGTAAGTGAGGTTGTTGGGCGGGCCTTTGACTGACTCCTGCTTCATCAATTTCTTCGTTCGCAGGTTTTGTGAAGTCTTCCTCCTTGGGTGATAGAGCTCCGTCTGCTATCCCCAAGTTGAAATTGAAGACTTCATGGAAGGCGAGAAAGACTTCACAAGTCTCGACCTCCAGAGGCATCGCGCCCCACCCGTCAGAGCTGGGCTTCAGGGCCTGTAGCCTCCGGGGCAAGTCTGGTTCCTCCAGCAAGCGAGTAAGAGGGCTGCAAAGCCAAGCCCTCCTCGCCAACCTGCTTTTCGGCGCGGGGACGGCAATCAGCTTTACAAGCAGCGTTTCCCGGAGGACCTAGATTAGGGTTTAACAAAATCTCTCCGAAAAGTTAGCCAGTCATGATAACATACTGGCGGGAATAGCTCCCACCCCACCCCAGCGAACCACGAAGTATGTGCTCCCGACCTCATGACCTCCGCGTTCGATGTCGGTAACCCTTGGCGTTTGCCTCCGGGCCATCCAACATGATAGCAAACTGACCTTGATGGTCTTGGCACGAGTGGTTGGAGGTGGGTTCTTCCCCCCGATCTCTGCCCCCTTAGGCCGTGAGGCTTACGGAGGAAACTTGGATTGATCAGACAAAGGTTCCTGGGAGACTGTCGCCGTCCTAAGGACCAAAGCTCAGTGTCGGCTCTTCTCGCACTCTGGCCAATTGGCAGGCCAGACAATCGAAGTTGACTCCTTTCAAGGAGCAGCTTCACTATGTTTGCCCTGGAGACAACCTTCCACCTTGCTTGGACAAAGTCGCTCTGGCTACAGCGGCGTGCTTTGATGTTAATCGTTACCACAGCTAAGGGGAGACAGACCCTACTTCTGGTATTCCCAGAGTAATGAGTTCTGGTTAGAAGCCCGTCCACTTTCACCCGGTGGAAGCTGGACCCTTCTGCGCTTCCACGCAGTTCAGTGAGCAACTCCCAAGCTGCCGGAAGCTCTTTGAAAGCGGAGTTTGATGCTGGGTTAGAAGTTAGCGGTCCTTGAACTCCGTATGCCTTACTAGGCTTCTGCCGTCTCCTGCTCGAATGACTTCTTTCAACTGAGTATTGGCTAAATCCTTGCTGTGGGCTTCAGTCTGAACTTATTTGGGTTATCATGGCCAGACTGGATAACCGAGGATTCATCTTTGCCGATGCGACTATCCGCCACGAGCTCTTTCAAGCTGCGTGAAAAGCAAATCTGGGGACTAACCTCTTCCCTGAAGAGGAGGTCCGCAGTGTTATGGCCGAGTGTCCAGCTGGGGGCATTTCGGCCTCAGCGTGGGCCCAGAATCGTGACCAATCGAGAGTCACTTCAGGAGGCATAAGAGGCCCTACCATCGGTAGTCCAACCGTCCCGGTCTCGACAGTAGGCAGCCTTCTACTTCAGGCTCACCCCCAACAGTATGTGCTGGTCAACCAGCTGCACCACCTATGTGTGGCCTCACCATTACAACCCCATCCCCGAAGGCCGTGGTTACTTTCACGGCCTTAATAGGGTTGCAAGGGGAGGAAGAGGCAAAGCCCCTCATAGAGGGAAGCCCAACACCACCCCAAGGGGAAGACCTGGACGTGGTAGGGGGAATAAACCCACTCCCTCCCACTGAGAGAACACAGGTAGCGGGTCGCCTGTTTAGTTCAGGGGACAATGGACCTTCAGCCATGGGCACACAGCAGTGTGTCAGACTGGGATGGGCTGGATCAAGCCACTCCTCCTCTAACCAGGTTTACCAGCCACCCACATCAATCCTAAAGGATGCATTGACAGATTGCTCAACAAACGAGCAATAAAGAAATAAGGCACCCTAAAAGTTTCAAGGCAGGTTATTCACTGTTTCCCAAAAAGACTCCGATCAGCAAAGAGTGATCCTGGATCTGTCGCGTCCTAAATCTCTACATAAAATCACGACAAATTTCGCATGCTTCGATAGCCTCAGAAATGCGGACTCTACTTCGCGCGTGGGCCGTCACCACCTCTATCGATCTTTCGGCGGCATTATCCGTCGGTTTAGCGGAACTTCTCAGTTCCTCGGTTTCAGACTCGGAATCAAGCCTACTCCTTCAGGGTCATGCCCGCCGGTCTGAACATTAGCCCAGGATATTCACAAAGCTGGCGGACCGCGGTAGTACAACAACTCCGGTCTCAAGGATATCCCTAGCAGCATATTTAGGCGATTGGATAATTTAGGCGCAACAGTTCGGTGTCAGCTCATCATAGTCATCAATTTCCTGGGTAAGCTAGGTTTCAACTGAACAGAGAAGTCCGTCTGACTCGGGTCCCAGTTTCAGTGGTTGGGTCTCCAGTGGGATCTGTCATCTCACCACGCTGTCCTTCCGCCTCCCAAGAGGAAAAGAGATAGCATCTCTCTGAGGAGATTCCTCAAATCATCAGCATCCGCCGGTCCCGAAAGGGTCCTTGGATCTCTTCAGTTTGCCTCAGTGACAGACTACCTGCTATTAAAGCAGAATTAAAGGAACATAAACAGAGTGTGGCGAATTAGAGCCAATGTCAAGCTCAGGGCAAGGTCTCCTCCATTCACTAAAATCCAAAGACAAGGTGCGTCCTTGGGCCTCGGTCAAGGAACTGTCCATCTGATTCCGCTTCAATTTCCCCCTCCGGCACTGGTTGTTCCACACAGGCGCTTCCCTAAGCGGCTGGGAATATTATTCACCAAAACAAAAGTACAAGGAGCGTGGTCACAATGTTCAGCAGTTCATATAAATACCCTGGAAGCTATGGCGGTCTTTCTAACTCAGAAGAAAATCAGCCCAACTTGATTCATATCAGGTTGGTGGATAACAGTGGTAGTTCATTACATCAACAGAAGTGACTCCAAATCAGGCGAGTAAACCAAGTAATGGTTGCTATCTTCTCCTGTGAACAAGCACGGCTGGCACCTGTCAGCCACCCACCTGGCGAGTGCGGGCGTGGTGGCCGGATTCCCTGTCCAGGACTACTCCGTTGGAGGCGGAGTGGTCCCTGGACGTCGTCTCAAATGAATTTACCGCGCCGGGTTCGGGCCTCCAAGTGGATCTGTTCGCAACGGAGAGCAACTTAAGCTCCCCTGTTATACTGGCTAGCCTGGACCCTCAGGCGTATGCCATAGAGCGCAATGACAGTAGATTGGAACATTTGGGAGAAGATTTATCTTTTCCCCAATAAATTACTGCTGAAAGTTTTACACAAACTCAAGACATTCAAAGGTCAATTAGCCTAGTAGCCCCCTATTGGCGAAGAGCAGTGGTTCCCTCTTCTTCCAGGAACTGGGATTACGGAGTCTGCTGATCCCCAAGCCCATTCTGACTCAGACAGTACAAACCAAGACTGTGTCAGCTTCCTCAAGAATTCAGAATGCCCTAGTTTTATGGACTTTATAAAATTCGCAGCCCAAAAAGGAGCGAACATTGACCCTGTCAACACTCTGTTTTTAGAATCAGATAAAAGAGATTCTACTATTAGACAGTATGACTCAGCAGTCAAAAAATTAGCCTCCTTCCTAAAAGCATCTGAAGCCAAAATCATGACAGCTAATTTAGGAGTTTCCTTCTTTAGATCATTGTTTGAGAAAGGCCTTGCTCCGGCCACTATTACAATCAAATCAGCATTAAAGAAAGTATTTCTTTCTGGCTTTAAATCGACATACAGATTCTTACTTTTCATCTATCCCAGAGCATGCGCTCGTCTGAGACCAGTATCACGCCCACAGTCTATTCGTGGTTTCTCAATAGCGTCCTCAAGTTAGCATCAGAGATGGATAACTTTCATTGCTCTTATCAGGATCTGTTAGGAAGACCTTATTTTGATTAGCTTGGCTTCAGGTGCTAGAATATCCAGAGCTGTCGCTCTCACTAGAGTGATAGTATGTGAACTTCCTCCGTCTGGAGGTCCTCCTTTCCCCCTGACCCTAGATTTTTAGCTAGGCAGACCCACAGGACAGGTGGTCTCCTTGGAAGGTGGTGCCCCTTCCTCCAAGACCAGTCTTTATGTCCCAGTTGCTTGCAGCAAATCTTACCTTTTAAAGACTCCACAGAGTAAGTGGGTCCTCTTTTTATCAGGAGAAAGGTGGTACTCTTTCACCAAATGCTATAAGACAACAAATTCTATATTTTATTAAAACAGGCCAACCCAGATTCAGTTCCCAAGGTTCATGATATTCGAGCAGTTGCTACTTGCATTAATTACTTTCATAATATGGACTTTTGAGTTATCTAAAATTCTGGTTGGAAATCACCTCTAGTGTTTAAAGCGCCACTATTTAAAATCGCTGAAGCCCTGAAATTTTCTACCATGGCCAGGAAGTGTCATCTCCCCACCTTAATTAATCATATCCTTGTCCTTTCCTTTCCCCCCCGCCCGCCTGCCTCATTTACTTTTCTGCTTATTCTCCTGGTTGATTATACCTCACTGCCTGGCTCCTCATATTGATGTTTCTTGTACCTGTTGATGGAAAAAGTGTAATCTGACATGCCATGATTGTTTTTCTTATGGGGTACTGGACAGTTTTTATTTGGCTCCACGTACCCCAGATATATGTATATGTTAATGCTCATTGATTTTGTCTCTTACGTGTTTAGAATAAGTTTACGTGTATAGTATTAAGGTTATATTTGCAGTTATTTTGTGCGCTTTTCATGTTTCACCTTGCTTAAGTAATTTTAAGGTTTTTTGGGGCCTCTTCTCCGTCGTGTCGGGGACCTCCCACATTCATGAGCATTAAGTTTTTGATGTGCCTTGATTTAGTATGCTTGTAGTCTTATGTTCTTGCTCCGCGGAAGAGACTGCTTAATTAAAGTATTTACAGTAAACTTTTGCCTTTACTATTCAGATTACTGTTTCTTTCTAGTGGTTGCAGCCTTGGCATGATTCTCTATCACGATTTCACCACGACTGACCGCGGGACTGGACTCAGAAAGGGATTTTGACAAAGGAAAAATCTATTTCTGAGGAAGGTCCCGATGTCGCCCAGTGACCCTCCCTGAATCACCTGGTACTCTCTCCCCTCTTGCACATGCCAAGTCTGGGGTTAGTGCTAGCATGGAATGGTGAGTGGCTGGTGTCGCCCGTCCTGGCAGTGTTTGGTGTGGGGCTGTAGCGGCTCACGCTCTGTTCGGGGTTTTGATGAGGAGAGATTCGAGTAGGTTTCCGTGGTAGTATTCACTCACCCTCCTTATCGCGTCTTCCTAGAAAATGGCTCGACTGGGATTAGTAACCCAACTTTCACAGAAAGCTCTTTTCTCTAGTATATCTAGCAAGGTTATACCCTAGAAATTAGATGCTGTAATGGAATTTCACCGGGTGACAGGACCTTCCTCAAATAGATTTTTCCTTTGTCAAAATCCCTTTTTATTATGATACAAGAGCACCTGAAAACTTAAATGGAATATGTATGAATGACAGCTGAAAAATAGAGAATGATATATTGCTTTATAGGTACATTAATTCAATGACCGACCTCACTTGCTCTCCTTGTGTCGGGAGTTAAAATAGGTCAGTGTTCGTTTGCAATTTTTGTGCGTTTGTAAATACAGGTAGTGCACGAGTTACGATAATTCGAGTTTACAATGGAGTTTGCAATTGATACCGGTACGACAATATCTAGAAAATATTTTTAAATTTCTCACATGCACAGGCAACAGCGTACAATCAGGCAGCAAGAGAGACCAACTTACAATAGACCAACTTCTTTTCCTCCATCTAAATAAAAAGTAAGAGAATGATAAAAGTATTGTTAGTAACGTTAACTCCTGGCACAAGCATAGCCATAAACAACAATGAGAAACTGTTGTTTGCTAATAACCTGGATAACAACTGTTTTGCTTTGTATTTCAACCATTGTGCAGTTAAACAATTACTGTAGTTATGTTAAAAATGACGTTAAGTACAGTGAACCCCTCATATTCGAGGGATCTCCCCACACCTCGCCAAATGGGTCAAATCCACGAATGCTTAAAACCTCTCTAAAAAAACTTAGAACTGCCATTTTGGATAGCTTAAACCAAGAAAAACCCTGTAAAAATGCTTATACTGAGTATTTTAACAGTTTTATCAAAAAGTATTCATACATGAAAAGTTTTATCACGGATTTATACATGAAAAAATTATATGAAAATACAGTAATTAGTGAATATTTCTCATTGAAAAAAAACTCCATGGATGGATTTTCCACGAAAAATGGCTAGATATGTTCCACAGAGACATGATCGCGTGTATGTTAAAAACAGAACGTGAATATGGGGGTTTACTGTACTGATACATTTTTACATTATACCCTTATCCGCTTTGGAGAAAAGATCGGCAATGAAATATACTGCTAAAGTAAATATACGCTACAAGTTGTAGTTGAAGCTGAGATAAGAATGTTCAAGCTGCTAATGACTATAAATTATCGTGCATTGGCAATATGGATGAAACTCGACCGCAAATAAAATTGGAAAGTATTTTAATCAAAACTACTGGGCATGAAAGAACACGTTACTGCTGTTTTCACGCCGATAAAAGATAAATACGAAAAGCTTGTAGTATGATGATGAAATCAAGAGAAAATAGTGAACGTAATCTTGATTTTTTTACACAAAACAAACATGCCCCAAACGGCCAGCCGCCAACGTCATCTATTAACGAAAAAATAGCTAAATTAATTTCACAACGAGACATATTTAAATAAGTTATATTACGACATAAAAACACTTCGTATAACGAAAAATATATGTCTCATATAAATAAAGTATCTAGAGATTCATTTACACTAACTAGAAGCAAGAAAAGAGCTCTGAACTGAGTTAAATGTGGCGAAATAAACACTGCGTGATCGATTCCCAAACCAAAACATTTGATCGCTATGATCGCAATTTATAATGAAAAAGCAATGAGAATATATACAATTGGATACAGTGTAGTAAAGCATAACTTTTTAAAAGATCCATGGAAAAGATGCACATTTGTTATTTTGATGTTTGTATAATACGGTGTTAATATGTGAAAACAGAATGCAGTATAATGTAGGCTAGGCTACTGTATATGATATACCAAAGTGCAGGCTAGGCCTTGTTTGTTATTCAATTTCTCTTTATACTGACTTATCATGTCAATCTGCATTGAACCTGCAGAATTTGCCAACACTAATAATTACTATACCATATATGTATAGAGCTTACTGTGTAGTGTAGGCTAGGCTACCATATATGTATAGATGGTAGTGATTACCCTAGTGTAGGCTAAGCCATATTCGAGTTACGATTTTTTCAACAAACGATGGGTTTTTTGGAACCTAACCCCATCGTAAGTAGGGAAATACCTGTATGGAGGGAAAAACGTAGATATCGAATTTTCCCCAAAAAAGACAGCATGCCTCACCGTAGCAGGCACTGGTCTGGTATGAAGGAGAGAGAAAAACTACCGATTTGTTGTGCAGGGAGGCAACAGAAGGAAAGTAGGGATTTCTCAGTGGAGCAGTCTCTGCGTGAATCTTCTTCAAGAAAAGAGTGAGCAGAGCAGCACGTTCCATCCTGATCACTCAAACCCGAGGCCAGGCTCGCCTGCCAATGCATCCCCACCAGGAATGCATCTGGTTAATTGAGCTGTCGAGTGTGCAATAGAACAACACTCGAGTACCTGCGAATGTCGACAAATGAAAAGGAGGAAAAAACGATTACCTCTTGCTTGTCAACAAATGCCACTACTGTGGTTTTCTTGTTCAATGAAACCAGTGAGTGTT
This sequence comes from Macrobrachium rosenbergii, assembly GCF_040412425.1. Classification (NCBI taxonomy): domain Eukaryota; kingdom Metazoa; phylum Arthropoda; class Malacostraca; order Decapoda; family Palaemonidae; genus Macrobrachium; species Macrobrachium rosenbergii. Next base: position 75,353,107 of record NC_089791.1, on the reverse strand, counting down.
GCAAAACTCATCATGAATTTTCAGACGGCCAAAGGATGCCCTGAGCCTAGGACGGTGACGAGAAGGTACTAATCATCTCGGTCACACACATTCAAGACAAGGTCTTACCGGTGTGCGCCTATTCCTCAACCACTGAATCAGTAAGTAGACACAAGATGTGAGGGGAATATGCAAGCATATTTGAAGGTTCCTTCAATCAAGCATTAGCCTAACTCTTTCCTCATACTTCGAAGAGGAAAGAAGGACGGAGGAATGGAAGCAGACTTCCATTCTCCACCATGGGGAAGCTTCTGCAAGATGACAGGGTACTGAGACAATTAGCTCTGGCCAGGCTGGCATTTCCCGAATTGGGAGCACGGGAGAGGAGGCAGGATGGAAGGTCGATGAAAAGAATTGCCGAGACCTAAGGAAAATAGATTCTTCTTCTGAAGGAATCCATTCCCAGGTCTCACCAAGCTGCCAGCTCCAGAGACTCGATAATTATCATTTCATCCAGGCATCAGCAGTAGAACTTCTTTCCGGTCAATATTTCTTCTCTCTTCCCTCCACCCATATGGGAAAGAGGGTGGGAGGAGACACAGTTATGTGCACTTTCCTAGAAGGAATGCTAAGGAGTTGAGGGGGGCTGGCTTGAACTCAAGGTCAATTCGAGATGACTAAGACCCCAAGGTCTTGGCCACTGTCCAAAGGACAAGGCAGTGCCCTAGTACGAACCTTGATTACCAAGGTATCTGGCAAATCTCTGAAAGAGAAAGGCAGAACCAAGTAATGGTTCGTTCCTAAGGGTCGAGCCAATTCGGGACTTATGAAACCGGAGATCCGAACTGGTACAAAGTCCTTCTTAGCACCAGAATTGCCCACAAAACTGCAGTCGGCAAGACCCTTCGAGGCACGATGAATTCATATTCTGTTGAGGCAAGGAAGAAGCTTGGTGTCTTGACCTGAATGAACTCCTTCGAAGAAAAGAATTCATCAGGTCAAGAACGCTCTCGGAAGCCAGGACAGCAGCAGTCCCCAACACTCTCGGCCCTTTAGGACCTGCAAGGGTTGTGAGTGATGAAGATTATTCATTGGGGAAGCTGCGGTCCTGTCCCAGGGAACCTATTAACCATTTAATTAGCGTGAAGTTCTTTATAGAAACACGGGGCGATTGCAACTTGAAGAGATGACTATTCAGCTGTTTCCGAAGTGTGAAACTCCTGTGCCTCTCCCTTGAGGGACATTGACAGATCCCATGAAACCCTCCTCGGCTACCTGGTTATACTACGAGAGAATCGGGGACCGACACCCAAAGCATGCCAGGCAGCCGAACTCCGAAAGATAAATTCATCCCTCACTCTTCGGAACAACCTTTAGAGGAGAAGAGTAATAGGTGAGGAGAAAGATAGTTCCCTACCTGTCCTGCCAGTAAGATAAGCAGGAGAGGCAGACCGTGAGCGATAATCAACTCAAGGAGATTACTGCCACATGGGGGAAGAAGAGCGCTTGTGCCGTGGCAAAGTGCTTTCCTGGGAAGAGCAGAAGGTTCACTTGAACATAGCCGAGAACCCAAATCAGAAAAAATTGAGTAGGGCCAAGCCGAGCCAATCACACGAACGCGATCCAGCTGCTTGGTATGCAGTGGACTGGGAGGCAGGTGGGGCGAGCCGAGCTGAGCCAGTCTCGCAAGCCAAGCGAGCCAGTATGGTGGAGCGACCAGGCAAGCCGAGCCAGCGCGAAAGCAATAATCGAACTGGGCAGGGCGGAACTTGTCTGCCATGAACTATTTCTAGTTTCCCAAACTCTAAACTCCTTTGAGGCCAAGGCCCCTCGAGAAGAGGTTCAAAGGGGAATTCTGTGTCTGCTATCCCCCATGCTCGAACCCTACGGTTCAAAGCACAAGAATGAAGCCTGGCCGAGCAACCGAAGCAGCTGGCGGGCAGTATCGAGACACCTGGCGTCTCGGCAACCAGACACCTGGGTGTCTCGGCACTTTCTTCTACAGGAGAGGTGTGATTCACCAGAAATTCTACCAGCTACCATGAGACTCTCAGTTTGGGAGCGGCTGCTTTCAGTTTCCTAAGAGATTGAAAGAGCCAGGCACAGAACCAGTCTTAGACGCAGACTTCCAAGACTGGCAACGAGGGCGTGGCCTTGAGAGGCCGCGCTCTCACGGCCCCCGAAACGCCAGACCCCACAGGAGAATGCAAATTGGTTCCCGGCCGAGGGGGGGAACAGCCAACGAAAGAAACTTGTCTCCTGGAAGAGAGTCAGTCCCTTAGAAGTCCCGCAGGACTCCCGAAGGGAATCTCTTCCCTGCTTCTTCTGGTGTTTCGAACCGACAGGATTGAAACACCAGGCTGGGAACCCAACCGAGCACTGGCAAGCACTCGGGGAGTGCTTGTGGTGCTGGCAGGAGGGGCTGAGACACCTGGGTGCCTGGAATGGCCCTTTCTCGCACTGCTCCATTTAACTGGGCCGAGGAAATATTCTCCAGACCAGGTCGGGATACTCAATATTCCATAGAACCTCGAGCATTCGGAGTGGCTCACAAATGAGTGCCCGAAGCAGCCCTAGTCTTAGAGGCGGAACCCTAGGACTGGGAACGGGATCACAAACCGAGGTCTGCACGCTCATCACGCTTCCCCAAACACAAAAACCCAGGGTCCAGGAATCGGTTTCCTAACCCGAATGTCAGGAAGAGCCAATGAGAGAGCCACTGCCTCCTCAGAAGGAGGCAGTCCCTAGACGTCCAAGGGCATCAAGGGGAAGAAGCAGCCTTCCTCTCCTTCGGCCGACGGAGGTCTGTCCGATTCCCGGCCCCAGGCACGACCGCTAGGAGAAGCAGTGGGCACGATCAGGACACCCGATGCAGGAGCTACGGAAGCGGTTTGGAAGGCAGGAGCTACTGCAATGGACAGAAATGTCACATGAAAGTCATCAGCAGCGACAGGAATGATCAGGGCAGCTGCAGCAGGAGACCAAGAAGAGCAGCCCAGGGACTGTCGTCGAGTTAACAAGAGCGTAACACAAGGAACAGCAGGAGCAGATGGACCACAGATACGCCAGAGGCAGTGCAACAGCATACATGAAGACCAGCAATGACAGCCATCGGTCCACATCGGTGGGAACAGTCAGAACGATCCTGACATGGAAATATGTCATCTAACCAGGTATTGTGGTCGATCCCAAAGCAACATTGAATGAACGTTGAGACTGCTTCATGTGAGATATCCAGCCAACTCCTGCTGTGTCTGCGATGCTCACTGTCAACCTGACAGAAAAAGCAAAGATGATTAGTAGAGGGAGACTCCTCTCACTACAAGGGGAACTGCCCTACGCAGCGAGATGAGGTACTCTAGAAGAGGGAGAAGGAAGAACCTACAGGAAGAGAAAAAGGATGGAGGGGAGGCCACCAAGGGCACCGTGGAAGCGGAACTTACAGATAACACCCGCAACCTCCCACCCGCCCCATAGTTCTCTAAGCGCAGGCGGCGAAGCAACACTCAGCATAAGTAGTGAGGAAGTAGTCATGCCCCTTATACACGGAAGGGGGGAGCCCAAGAAGGGAAGCGAACTCTTACGTCCCGATCAATGTAGGGGAGCAAAGATATTACGTCCCAATCTAATATCTCCGAATGTACAGGGGAACGCCTTCAGTATCTACAAAAAGGGCTACTGGAAGAGAAGCATTACCACTCGGTTACGCTTCTCAAATTACGCCCTTGGCCGTCAAACCAGGCTGGTTGCTCCTGTTGTGACAGGAACAGCTGTGCTGCCTGCCTGAACCTGCTGATACAAGAGTCCAAGGGAAAGACTTTCACTGCCATCGAGTCTATCAGAATGCCCAGGTACTTTATCCTCTGCTTGGGGGTGAGATCTGACTTCTCGAGGTTCACCAAGATCCCAAGATCGCGGCAAAACTCGAGGAGTCGATCCCTGTCCTGTAGCAACCGCGAGCAGGAGCTAGCCAGGACCAGCCAGTCGTTGAGATACCTCAAGGCAACAGAGACAAATCCTGTGCAAGTGGGCCTAAAGACACAGGGCGACAGAAGACTCGTGAATACCTGGGAGTGGACGAAGCCTGAAGCAGAGTGCCCTGAATTGGAAGACCGTCTCCCGAGGATAAATCTTGGAGGTACTGCAGAGGGGCGGATGAATGGGTATTTGAAAATAGCAAGTGGGGATCTTCAAGTCCTCAAAGCATGAAGTGGTTCTCCCTGATAGAGGCAAGCACGGATTGCGCTGTTTCCATCGTGAACCAAGTCTGGCGAACGAATCTGTTCAGGGGAGACAGGTCTATGACTAGTCTCCATCCCCCCGTGGCTTTCTCTATGAGAAAGACATGGCTGTAAAAGCCTGGAGACTGGTCCGACACAACTTCCACAGCACCCTCGCTCAGCATGGCTTGCACTTCTTGCTGTAGTGCGGTGTCCTTCGGAGTCCCTTGGATGTATGTGCAGAGATGGACTAGAGAGTCAGTGAGGGGAGGCTGAGACTCGAAGGGTAGTAGATATCCCTCCCGAAGGACATCCACTATCCAGGTCTCGGCTACGTGTCGCTGCCATGTTGCCCAATGGCTCGACAGGCACCCACACCAGAAAGGCAGTATTTGGGGGAAAGCGCTAAAAAGTTTGTTTCTTCATCTTTATCCTTGCCCCCTTTTCCGGATTGGACTAAAGTGGGCTGAAATTGGGGCAGGAAGACCCGCTCTTTCTAGAGGAAGAAAAAGGCTGGTTTTTTTATGTCCTGGGACCCTTCAAGACTGGGACTTCTTAGGGCTGAGAAAGTGCTTGCCTTTTAAGGGCCTGACCAGTGGGAACTTAAAGACCAGGAGGTCTTGGCCACTGCCTGGTGGACAAGGCGGTCGCTGTCATCGGCCCGGCGCTTATCCACCACAGCGTCCACCAACTCCCTAGGGAAGAGAGAGGGGGGAACCCAACAATGGTTCATTTCGCAGGGTCATTGCCAATACAGACCCCACAGACTGGAGAAGTGAGAGAGAACGACGTCCCTTCGCTTCAGGAACAGGTTATCCCACAGGTTTGCCATCTGGTTGGCGACGTAGGAGATGGCCTTACCTCCAGACTGGAATAGTCTCCCGAAGGCGGAGTCCTCCCCGGGTACAATAGCGCCTGAGGAAGCAGCCACCTTGATCGAGCCAGGAGACTGCCTGGAAGGCCATCATGGTGGTGGCTTCCAGGGTTGTGGTTTCTTGCTGAGAGAGGGAGATGCTCTCTGCAGTAAGTTGCTGCATCATAAGACCCGATCCCAAACGAACCAGGTCCGGGTCAACCTGTTTAGGCGACAATGCCCTTTCTGATGGAGTGTAGAAGCGCTTCTGGCTAGGCAGAGGAGGGGGAAAAGCTTGTCTGAGTGGTTTGATCTGAGCGAATTGTCTTTCCCAGACACAAGACCATTCACTTGATCAAGGAACCCCCTAATGCGTGGACCACGGCAGCCCCACGAAGCCTTGGGTTCCTTCTTGGGCGCCAGTAGGATTCGGAAGCGCGAAAACGATCCACAGACAAGGCCGTGGTCCCTTCCCCAGGTCATTGTGCTAATACGAATCAGCAATGATAACCCCAGCAAATGTCCTCTGTATCTCAGGGTGTCCCATCCTGGGGGGAGAGGACCTTGAGTCTTAAAAAGGTGCAGTCCACCCGATCTACTCTCCCAAGAGGGAGAACACTCGGCAGACCCCCCGTAAATCCTTCCTGCACCATTATGTGGGTAAGGACCTGGTCGTAACCGAGGACCAAGCCAAAAACATCCGCCCCTACTCAAGGTAAACTCTGGGGAGACAACTTGCCGAGTTCTTCCTGTCTGACTCGGCTGCCCCTGGAAGGAGCCCAGGAAGTAGAGGGGACAGGCGAGGAGGATTGGGTGCAGGGCCAACAGGGGCAGCGAGCCAGGAGTAATCACCTGCTGGGTGGTGATGGCAGTCCCCAAGTTGAGGAGAGTTTTACACCTGGCAAGACCAAGTCAATTTGTTCTCCGAGGAGAGCAGAGCGGCTGGCGTGAGTTGAGCGAGCGCGCATTAAAAATGCCTCCCTGAGTCAGGCTGGCTGGTGCGGACGTGGCTGGGGACTGGGAGGAGTTGAGCATTATTTGGCTGGTTGGCGTGAACTTGCGCTGTCCTCAGATGCGCCCAGTCTTCTTCAAGGACGTAACCTCTCAGGAAGACTGAGCAGAGAACCTCTTCTCTGCTTCTCCCGGTGTCCGGACTCGAGGGGACCAATGCACCTCTCGGGAACCTGGCTTGGCACTCGTCCAGAAGTACCAGCAGGAAGAGCCTCAGAGGCACCTGGGGACTCTTTCTCTCACTCACGCCCGGGTCTGTCTTGGAGAGAAGTTTATCCTGCAGTTCGTCCCCAGACCTGGGGTACCCAAGTCTCCTTGTAAACCAAGGTACTCGGAGCGACTTGTGCGCGAGTGTCCAACGTGGATCCGCTAGCCTTAGAAGCAGGTTTCTTCGGTGCAGCAGGGGGAGTGCGGACCGTGGTCTGCACGCCCTTGGCTCCCAATGCGACTGGCCCCGGGGACCAGAGCAGCGGGAAGAGCCAGCGAGAGATCCCACTGCCTTCCCTGTGGAAGGAGGCAGCCCCTTAGAGGTCTCGGTGCAAGACTTCTTTGGGGGGGGGGAGAGGCAGGCTTCTTCTTCTTTGGCTGGGTAGCCTCAGAAGGAGAAGAGGAAGAAGAGGCAACAGACGAAGATGACGACGAAGACGAAGATGAAGATGAAGACGACGAAACCTTCCGCGATCTATTTTTTCACTTCTTCTTCGCCTGCCATCTTCCTCAAGATCGAGGTCAGGTCCCCAAACCATGCAGGGGCAGCCGAAGACTCAGAAGCAACCAGGAGGGCAACAGCAGCAGGCGCAACCCAAGCAGCGTAGACGGTGCTCGGGCCAGCAGTTACCGGGGCAGGAACATCAGCGCGGCAGCCAGGAACGGCCAGTGGAGGAGCCAAGGATGAAGGCACGAGTGGGGCGTGAGCAGCCAGGCCAGGCTGAGCCAGGGTCGAAGGCATGGGAGGCGTGTCAGCAGTCAGGCCGAGCCGAGGGATGGGGAAGCGAGGAGCCGGAACCATAGTCACGAACGAGCCCGAGTCAGCAACAGGGGCAGGTAAAGTCATGTACAGTCACCGCAAATAGAAATCGGACCTAACCCATAAAAATCCACCGTTTAGATGTCAGAAATCTATTTATTCCGTTTAAGCCCTAGGGTTTGAACAGAGTTGGCTGGTGATATCTGGCAACTCTCCTGTGCTAATGTGTGTGGGAGGTGTGTGCCTCAGGACTCAGTGCTGACCCAGACAGCAAAGGAAAGGTTATTGCTTTGATTTGCTCTGCCCCCAAGATGCCAATATTTGGACTGGAGCACTTCTTGCCTTTTAATTCTTTATATATTCCCTAAATATGGGTTGTGGGACACATGAATGAGGATGTTTTTCGCATATTAGCCTGGAGGCAAGGAAAAGTGCTTATTAAAGAAATCTGTAGATGTACTGGCCGAGCAAAGTCAACCGTAATGTTGCTCCTGGCTGCCGCCAGACCTACCACTCAATGTTGTTCCCCCAAGAAAACCTTATCCTGGACGCCACGGAAGACTTCCAAGGCCACTGATCATCTTATTGTGAGAGAGAATTAGAATTTAAAAACCCTCATCTTACAGCTTCTCAGCTAAAAACAAGTCACCCAACCTCTTAAAAGATGTATCAATCCGCTGCATCCAACACCGTCTCTAGAAGGACCTCCAGCTGCCCATCCGCCATGCTGCACGCAAACCTCTTCTGACAGATCGAATTTGAAGAAAGCTCACTGAATTACAGCAAAGAAATACATCCACTGGACAGCTGATGACTGGAGGAAGGTCATGTGGTCAGATGAATCAACATTCCAGTGTATTCAGGCCATTCTACCACAGTAAGACAGCCATCTTCAGTCAGCAGATGGGACCCTGCCTACACAATTGACCACCGTCAAAGCACCCCGAATCTGTCATGATTTGGGATGTTTCATTGCACTTCCTCCCAAAAATGTTACAATGAATTCTGACCGCTACATTCAAGTTCTTGAAGATCACCTCCTGCCTTCATATGAGACTCACGGCTGCACTGTCTTCATGCACGATGGTGCTCCATGTCATAAGGCCAAGAAAGTTACCAAGTGGCTCACTGATCACAATATGGTGGTCTTACAGTGGCCTGGTAACAGTCCTGACCTCAACCCAATCAAAAATGGGTGGAATGTCATGAAAATAACAATTTTTAAAGTAATTTGTATTTTTCCTAACTATACAAACCTGAGGTCCTTTACATTAGGAATTACTTTCAGGCGTAGGCTGGAAACGGCCGTTAAACTCTTGAGCAAGGTGGTTAGGCAGTAACTACCACCAGGTAGGCGGGGATACCCGCCTGCCTGGATGTAAACATTCCAGTTTGCCTTTCGGTCCAGGTTCAGATTGAGGGGTAGCATGAGGTGGGCATAAAATGTAAAGGACCTCGGGTTTGTATAGTTAGGAAAAATACAGTTTACTTTAAAAATTATTATTTGTTCCGACACAATATACAAACCCTCGGTCCTTTACATTAGGAAGACTCACTGGTTGGAGTGAGGAATCTGAGTGAGTCTCCTGAACTGACTCAGAGTTCTACACACCTGGGTTACTCCTCCTGGTCGAAAGAGCGAGGAGGAGTAGGAAGTCCTCTCTGACATATTGATCGAGTGTAGGAACTACAAGATCAAATGTCAGATACTGGACCTTTCGCATGAGTGAGGAAACGTAACTCCTACGAAATAGGCTGGAAGGATCTAGAGTTGGAGGCAGTAAGGAAAAGCCGAGAAAGGGTTCCCTTATTGCCAGTCTCTCCTTCCTCCCTTTCCTAGAGGAAGGAGCGGAATTGCTCCTATGATTCTGTAAGAAGAATAGAACATTGGTGCTCGATGTGTGGTCTTACCTGATCAGTGCCAGTTCCAGCAGCTACTGGTTCAAGTCCTATTCTCATCCCTAAGGAGGAGAAGTTGAGGAACGGGAACCAACACCTTTAGGCAAGATGCTACTGTTCACTTTGAAGGAGCTCATCCTCAAGAGCTGGATAAGCATCACAACTTGTTGAGCAGCCACACAGAGTCAAGCCCAAAAAGGGTTCCAAGGGCCTGTGGGCAAGACTGAAGGAAGAAGACAAGAGTGTGGTCTAAGAGACCACGTCTTGCTTCCAGACCGACAGAAACTTCCGGAATGCGAGGGATGGACCAAGTCATCGACTTCGTGAGCTCTCAAGTGAAAGGTACCGGTATCGTCGTCGTCAGCTGCCAAGTACCTCCTTTGATCGCTTCACAAGTCAGGAGGAAGATGTGTCCTTAGACACTTCTTCCTTGGGAGAGACAGTACTAGCGAAAATGTTGACGACATCCAGGTTAGGAATGTCGAGCCTTTCCGAAAGTACCACAGCTCCCAATAGGACAAAGTAACGAATGATCTGGCTCATCGATACAAAGTCCAAGGAGGAGAGGAACAAGAAGGACTCGAACCCGACAGTCGATGCCAATGGATTCGGAGTCCACCTACGACATCCGAGAAGGAGTCGAGGTATGATTCCCATCCCTGTTCTTCCATCTTCTACGCCAAGGCCAGGGTAAGATGAGAGATGGTCCTAAGAGGGCATATCTCTATCCGACGACTCTCATAGGGCATGTGCAGAGCACAGACAGGAACCCTAAACGAGAGTCGCATGCCACCCAGGAAACAGTTCCCTGGGACAGCACAACTGCAGAAGCTTCTCATCCGTAGCTAACTCTCGACTGAGGAGACGAAGGCTACTTCAGATAGAAGACTAGGTCGCAAGGGCCTCGTTCTTCACAAATGAAAGGGAGAGAAGCAACCCAGCGGAGAAGACGAGGAAGTCCAGACTTGATGAGCGACTATGACCCGAGAAGAAGTTCCGACAACGACACCACCAGCGAAGACGGATCCAGTCCCTGGGACAGTGTTGCAGAGGACTTCAAGGGATATCCAGCTATATCCGTTGCCACTCGGGAGAAAGCCTGTGCTTGCAAGGAAAGCTGGAAAGTCTCCCAGTCCTGAACACACAGGGATGTACTGCCTCAAGAACCGCTTCTTGTGTAGGTGCTACAGGAGGTTGGGTCAAGCTGAATTCTTCTCAATGCCTCGGCAATCAGGTCGGATGAAGGCTAAGTCTTCAAGTATTTGTCTGTAACTCGGGGTGAGCAATGTTTGTGAACCCCCAGCAAACGGACAAATACGGAGGGAAAAACGTCGATATCGAAGTTTTCACCAAAAAGACAGCATGCCTCAACAGAGTGGCCCCTGGTCTGGTATGAAGGAACGAGAAAAAACTACCGACTTGTGTGCAGGGAGGCAACAGAAGGACGGTAGGGATTTCTCAATCGAGCAATCTCTGCATGAATCTTCGTGAAGAAAGAGTGAGCAGCATGTTCCGTCCGATCACTCAAACCCGAGGCCAGGGCTTGCCTACCAATACATCCCCACCAGGAATGCATCTGGTTAATTGAGCTGTCGAGTGTGCAATAGAACAACACTCGAGTACCTACAAATGTCGAGATGAAACAGGAGGAAAAAACGATTGCCTCCTGTTGGTCGACAAATGCCACTACTGTGGTTTTGTTGTTCAATGAAACCAGTGAGTGCCATAAAACCCATCCTGAGTTCTCGGATGGCCAAAAGGCTGCCCTGAGCCCAGGACGGTGATGGAGAAGGTACTAATCGTCTCGGTCACACAAATTCAAGACAAGGTCTTACCAGTGTGCGCCTATTCCTCAATCTGTGAATCCTGTAAGTAGACACAAGATGTGAGGGGAATATGCAAGCATATTCTGAAGAAGGTTCCTTCAATCAAGCATTAGCCTAACTCTTTCCTCATACATCGAAGAGGAAAGAACGGGGAAAAGGAAGCAGACTTCCATTTTCCACCATGGGAAGCTTCTGCAAGATGACAGGGTACCGAGGCAATTAGCTCTAGCCGGCTGGCATTTCCCCTAATCGGAGTACAGGAGAGGTGGTGGGATGAAAGTTCGATGGAAAGAATTGCCGAGACCTAAGGGAAATAGATATTTCTCCTGAAGGAATCCATTCCCAGGTCTCGGCAATGTCGCTGCCAGTTCCAGAGACTCGATAAGTATCATTTCGTCCAGGCATCAGCAGTTGCAATCTTCTTCTGAAGCCTAGGACTTCTTAGCTAAGGAGTTGAGGGGGGCTGGCTTGAACTCAAGGTCGAGTTGAGATGACTAAGACCCAAAGTTCTTGGCCACTGTCCAAAGGACAAGTCAGTGCCCTGGTGGGAACTTTGATTACCGGGGTATCTGGCAAATCTCTGAAACAGAAAGGCAGAACCAAGTAAAGGTTCGTTCCCAAGGGTCGAGCCAACTCGGGACTTACGAAACCGGAGATCCGAATTGGGACAAAGTCCTTCTTCTTAGCACCAGAATTGCCCAAAAAACTGCAGTTGGCAAGACCCTCCGAGGCAAGAAGAATTCATATTCTGTCGAGGCAGGGGTGGAAGCTTGGTGTCTCGACCTGAATTAACTCCTTCGAAGAAAAGAATTCATCAGGTCAAGAACGCTCTCGGAAGCCAGGACTGCAGCGGTCCCTGACACTCTCGGCCCCTCGGAAACTGCAAGGGTTGCGAGTAATGAAGGTTATTCATTGGGGGAGCCGCGGTCCTGTCCCAGGGATCCTCGCGTCGGCACGAAGTTCCCCGAGAACATGGGGGCAATCGTAACTTGAAGAGGAAGACCCTCGCTGTTTCCGATGCGTGAAACTCTTGTACCTCTCCCTTTGACAGATCCCATGAAACCCTCCTCGGCTACCTGGTTATAATACGAGAGAATCGGGGGACCGATACCCAATGCACGCCAGGCAGATGAATTCTGAAAGAAAATTTTGTTGGAGCTCTCTGTCTGTCCCTCAAACAACTGTCTCAGAACAACAACTGAGAGGAGAAGAGAACAGGTGAGGAGAAAAGAGTATCCCTACCTGTCCTGCCAGTATGATAAGCAGGAGAGGCGGACCGTGAGCGATAATCAACCGAAGGAGATTACAGGTAGTCGTCAACTTACGACCTATGCGACTTACGACCGGCCGACTTTACGACGGCTATGACAATATAATAATATATAATATTTAATTTTATATTTTGCTAAAATACGTATTATACAATCGCCTCAGCGATCGATACTTTTTTCCCACTACGCAGCACGCTCATATCGAGAGATGCTCAGCTTTTGCAGCGTCAGTGTATTTGTGTATTTAAAAAAATGGAAAAAGGTTCATATTTTTGTAATGTATTTTGTATTTCTATTTTTGCAAATAAATCAAATGTAATAACAAATTACGTATTTGATGGCTTATAACACGCATGTCTGTATAGGACGACTTTTAATTTCAGCAGGACATTGAGGAAAAAAATAAGGTTTCTAGCCTATGCTCATATGATTTTGGTAAGTAAAAACTGTAGTATTAGGTTATCATATGCATATTGTTTCTTACCAACAGAATCAACAAAAACATTAATAAAAGAAGTTATTTACCATATTTATATTTATCAAAATATGTATTATACAATCAGCCATTTACTACAATCGAATGTTTCGTCTGCTGCTGAAAGCTACCTCATAGGTTTACCAATAGATTGAAACACATTCATTTGTAAACATTGTTTCTTACCGGCAGAATCAACAAAAACATTAATAAAGATGTTACCTACGGTAATATATGTCATATACAGAAGAACCTTGGTTCTCGACGCTAATTCGTTCCAGAAGTGTCGAGATTCGATTTTGTCGAATTCTGAGTTAATTTCTCCCATAAGAAATAACTGAAAATGGATTAATCCATTCCTGACCACCAGTCATTACCCAAACCTTGCCTTTTTATACAAAACTTTACACAAATCACAATTAAATAGGTTCAGAGTTGAATAACTTACCGTATCAGAAGCACTTTTACATTTTTAAATGCATACTGTATCAAAAAAAGTTGGCCTTTTGGTGACCAATGCGGCCATATTACCATAGGCTAGGCTAAGTAGCCTTATAGGCACTACCAGAATGTACTGTAACAGGTACACATGAAAACTGTTGTTAATAATGATAACATTGAAAAACAAGCCATATCACATGAAATTAATAATACAGTATTTATAAATCGAATTACTGTATGTCTGTTATCATAAATTAAGAAAAAATTTCGAATCTTAATTTTATGATAACAGACATACAATAATTTTCTGTGCAATTTAAATACTGTATTATTAATTTCATGTGATAATATGGCTTTTTTTTTCAAAACAACAGCAGCATGTGTGGGCTTTAAATGCTTTTAAATAAGCATGGGAAGAACGCCACCAACAACACCATCTGAGCGGTAGGTTGAAACTTTTTCTACAAGCATCATATGATTCATCGGTCGGATTCGGTTTGTTGTTTGAACTCCGACACAAAATTTACTCAACATTTCGTGTTGAAATCCGATTATTTCGAGTTCTAGTACAGTCGAGGACAGGGGTTCTACTGTATATCCATTATCTATTATAAAAGTATGCAATCAAGGGTAAAATCCAATAAATAAAAATGTTTCCTATGTAACAGCTCGAGTCTCGTGAGCAACTGAACAAAGCCATGTTATTATTCTTAAAAGAGAATGCTAGCACGATTTAAGTATCAACTCAACGAAGCCTTGTTATCATGCCTAAAGAGAATGGTAGCAGGAATTGTCAACCACCAATTGATCGAAGCCATGTTGTTATGCGTAAAGAGAATGTTAGCAGGAATTGCCAACTACCAACTGAACGAAGCCTTGTTATCCGTAAAGCTCTCGAGATAATCACCAATATGTGGCAGCACACGTACTGTTTATATCTATAAATGTGGAATGCGGCGATCCGCTGTAGACGACGATAATGATATTAACATTTTAATGAAAATATCGATAACAACAACGTAGATATTGATTATAATACTAGCAGTAGTAATTGCGGTGATGGTAAGTGTGATAATGATAAATAATTATAATAAACTTTGTTTTTTAATAGGTTATTAGGATAACACTGAATTTTACGCTAGGCTACAACATCTACGTGGCGTTTCATGTATAATTTCGGCCAAAATTCTTAAATTTTGAGCCTACATTATGTACATAGGACGCAGGGGGATTTTTTAGGCCATTTTTTTTTTTAAAAAGTGCGTCTTATATGCCGTCAAATACGGTATGTATTTAATTCAAACCTATAAATAAACAAAAGTACATAATACGTCATACGTGTAGCTGATTGGCAATGCAAATGGCGGATAAGAAAATGTAAACAGACAAGACAGATGGTTTGAATGCCTACAATAAAATGTTAAATACAGTAATAAAAGTAAGTATTAATCAAGGAGTTCAAGCATGATAAGATTTCATATGCTAAACGTAAAAATAGGCACTATACATGCACATTTTTTGGATAATATAAAATGTATATATGTAGGCTAGTCATACTTAGGATATATGATGGATAATATAAGGTAGGTACAGAATACATGTACATATGTGGTTGGTCGACTTACGACGAGATCGACTTCCGACCGCTCCGTCAGAACCTAATGCCGTCGTAAGTCGACGACTACCTGTACTGCCACACGGGGACGGAAGAGCACTTGTGCCGTGGCAAAGCGCTTTCCTGGGAAGAGCAAAAAAAGTTCACTCGAACATAGCCGAGAACCCGAATCGGAAAAAACCGAGCAGGGCCGAGCTGATCAGGCGAACGCGATCCAGCTGGTCGGTATGCAGCGGACTGGGAGGCAGGCGGGGCGAGCCGAGCCGAGCCAAGCCAGTCTGGTAAGCCAAGTCGAGTCAAGCCGAGCCAGTCTGGCAAGCCGAGTCGAGCCGAGTCAGTCTTGTAAGTGCGACCAGGGGCCGAGCCGAGCCAATTGCGCGAACACAATCATAACTGGGCAGGCCGGACTCGTCTGCTGTGAACAACTGCTAGTTTCCCAACTCTAAACTCCTTCGAGGCCAGACCCCTTGAGAAGAAGGTTCAAAGGGGGAATTCTGTGTGTGCTATCTTGCATGCTCGAACCCTAAACTTCAAGACACAAGAACGGAAGCCCGTCCGAAAGCAACTGAAGCAGCTGGTGGGCAGTATCGAGACACCTGGCGTCGCGGGCACACCAACACCTGGGTGTCCCGGAAACCAGACACCTGGGTGTCTCGGCATTTCTCTCGTCCTGTGCCTCTCGAAGGAGAGCGCCGTGATTCATAGAATTCGAGCTACCCACGAGACTTCCGAAAATCGGAGCGGCTGCTTTGTTTCCTAATAGATCGAAAGAGCCAAGCACAGAACCAGTCTTAGACGCAGACTTCCAAGACTGGCAACGAGGGCGTGGCCTCGAGAGGCCGTGCTCTCGCGCCCCCGAAACGCAAGATCCCACAGGAGAATGCGAATCAGTCAACGAGAAACTTGTCTCCGGAAGAGAGTCAGTCCCTTAGAAGTCCCGCAGGACTCCCAAAGTGAATCTCTTCCCTGCTTCTTCTGATGTT
The DNA here is from genome assembly GCF_040412425.1 of Macrobrachium rosenbergii. Taxonomy (NCBI): domain Eukaryota; kingdom Metazoa; phylum Arthropoda; class Malacostraca; order Decapoda; family Palaemonidae; genus Macrobrachium; species Macrobrachium rosenbergii. The sequence continues at coordinate 75,337,567 of NC_089791.1, read as the reverse complement.
CGAACCGACAGGATCGAGACATCAGGCTGGGAACCTGACCGAGCACTGGCAAACACTCGGGGAGCGCTTGCGGTGCTGGCAGGAAGAGGCTGGGTGCCTCGGCCCTTTCTCTCGCACTGCTCCCGAACTGGGCCCAGGAAAATCTCTCCAGACCAGATCAGGATACTTGATATTCCATAGAATCTCGAGCACTCGAAGCAGCTCGCGAACGAGCGCTCGAAGCAACCCCATCTTAGAGGCGGAACCTCTAAGACTCGGGAACAGGATCGCAAACTGAGGTCTGTGCGCTGCTGAGCTTCAAAATAAAACCCAGGGCTATGCGAATCGGTTTCCTAACCCGAAGGTCGGAAGAGCCAAGGAGAGACCCACTGCCTCCTCAGAAGGAGGCAGTCCTAGACGTCCAAGGGCATCAAGGGAAGAAGCAGCATTCCTTTCCTTCGCCGATGGAGGTCTGTCCGATTCTCGGGACGCCCTTGGACCTCAGGAGAGGAAGGAAGACGCAGCAGAAGACGAAATCAAAGATAAGATGAAGAAGACGGCGGCTACTTCCACAGGACGGCTTCCTTCACCTCCACTCCGACATCTTCTACAGGATGGTGGACACGAAACATCGTGAACCTCCAGGGTAGTCCGGCAGGAACACAACGGACGCAGCCAGGACACCACCACCAGGAGAAGCATGATCAGGACAGCCGATGCAGGAGCTACGGCAGCAATTCGGAAGGCAGGAGCTACTGCAACGGCCAGGAACATCACCTCAAAAGGACGACTTCCTACATCTTCACGCCGACATCTTCTACAGGATGGCGGACATCGTAACCTCTGGGGCAGCTGGCAGGAACGCACGGAAGCGGCCCCGGGCATGACCGCCAGAAGCGGCAGGAATGATCAGGACAGCCGATGCAGGAGCTACTGCAAAGGTTCGGAGAGCAGGAGCTATGCAACGGCCAGGAACGTCACTTCCACAAGGTGACTTCCTTCCCTTCACGCCAACATCTTCTACAGGATGGCAGCCATCGTAACCTCCAGGGCAGCTGGCAGGAACATAACGGAAGCAGCCCCGGGCACGATCACTAGGAGAAGAAGCGGGCACGATCAGGACATCCGATGCAGGAGCTACGTTAGCCGTTCGGAAGGCAGGAGCTACTGCAACAGACAGAATGTCATTTGAAAGTCACCAGCAGCGACAGGAGCGATCAAGGAGGCTGCAGCAGGAGACCAGGAGAGCAGCCCAGAGACTGTCGTCGAGTTGACAAGAGCATAACACAGGGAACAGCAGGAGCAGATGGACCACAGATACGCAGGAAGCATTGCAACAGCATACATGAAAACCAGCAATGACAGCGATCGATCTACATCGGTGGGAACAGAGTCAGAGCGATCCCGACGTAGAAATATGTCACCTAATCAGGTATTGTGGTTGATCCCGAAGCAACACTGAATGAATGTGGGGACTGCTTCATGCAAGATATTCTTGATATATCCAGCCAACTACTGCTGTGTCTGCGATGCTCACTGCCAACCTGAAAGAAAAACAAAGATGATTAGTAGAAGGAGGCTCCTCCCGCTACAAGGGGAACAGCCCTACGCAGCGGGAGGAGGTACTCTAGACAAGGTCGCTCGATCGCTCTCCCCCCCCGGTCTTCGCCCGACGAGCGAGCGAAGAGGGCGAAGGAGAGAGATCTACTAAGGGGTGAAGGAAGAACCTACGGGAAGAGAAAAAAGGACGGAGGGGAGGCCACCAAGGGCGCCGTGGAAGCGGACCTTATCGACGACGGCGTGACCTCCCACTCGGCCCGCAAATCTCTAAGCGCAGGAGGCGAGTAACACTCAGCATAAGTAGGAAGAAAATAGTGATGCCCCATACACACGGCGGGTGGAAGCCCAAGAAGGGAACTAACTCTTACGTCCCGATGGATGTAGGGAGTGAAGATATTGCGTCCCAAACTATATCTCCAAAAGTACAGGGCCGCCTTCAGTATTTACGTAAAGGGCCGCTGGAGAGAAGCATTACCACTTGGTTACGCTACTCCAGTTATGCCCTTGGCCGTCAAACCCAAGACACAGGCAGAGAACGACGGCTTACGCAAGGTTATCACAAATCGTGGGTTTGTATTAATAAAAATCAAACACACGTATATATAAACAAAAATACAGAAAGATCCCACCGGGATAATAACAGCTTAACGACAGTCAGGCAGAGAGAACGAAAACACGTCAGCAACACATGACGGCCGAAAGCAAACTGGAATGTTTACATCCGGGCAGGCGGGTATCCCCGCCTACCTGGAGGTAGTTACTGCCTAACCATCTTGCTCAAGAGTTTAACGGCTGTTTCCAGCCTACGCCTGAAAGTAATCCCTAATGTAAAGGACCGAGGGTTTGTATATTGTGTCGGAACAAACAGAAAGATCCCACCGGGATAATAAGAGCCCAACGACAGTCAGGCAGAGAGAACGAAAACACATCAGCAACGCATGACGGCCGAAAGCAAACTGGAATGTTTACATCTGGGGAGGCGGGTATCCCCGCCTACCTGGCGGTAGTTACTGCCTAACCACCTTGCTCAAGAGTTTAACAGCCGTTTCCAGCCTACGCCTGAAAGTAATTCCTAATGTAAAGGACTGAGGGTTTGTATATTGTGTCGAAACAAAAGCAGCTTCAGTCGTGCAACACATCATCCCTCATGTGCCTGCAACAAGAAATCACCACAATCTGGGAGAATGAAATGTCTTTGCAATACTTCCAGAAACTGGCCGACAGCATGCCTAAATGACTCAAACTTGTTCTTAAAGCCAAGGGGAATATGACTGAAAATTAAAATAGGTGCTACTATTCTCTATTATGTTTGTCTTATTTATTTCCTTGATAATAATCATGTTTATGCTACCAGTTCCCAAGTAGGTCCGATTTCTATTTGCGGTGACTGTACAGCACCGACGACATCACCATGTACGAAGGCCCAGGTCGTGATAGCGGGACCAGGAACCCAGGGAGCAGCGGCACAGGATGGTGAGAGGCAGGAGCAGCCGAAACCTGGGTGTCTAGGTGTGAAGCCACCGTCACAGGCAGCTTCCCGAATGCAGACATGGTGACAGTCGTGGTGGTGGTAGCGGTAGCCGAGTGGGTTGCCACTGGAGCGCCAGACAGGTGGGACACCAGGCCCTCTAGTGATGGAACGCCAGGCAGACCCAGGTGTATCCAGGCAGAATACATTAAGTCTGATACCTGGTCCATAGGAACTTCCACCCCCAAACCTGAGGAAAGAGTCTGGTCAAAATGGGAAGCCTCCGCTCGCTCTGGGGGAAAATTTTCGCCCCCAGCGCGAGAAGAGGCCCCCGAGAGGAAGTCCTGATCAACCACTGCCCCGCGCCCTTCCACACCCGATGAAATGAATGAGGAAGGGGAGTGGGAGACCTCACCCGAGGGAGAGGGAGCAAGCAGGGGAAGTTCGCAGGGAGTGAGAAACGATCCCAACACATTAGCCACCACTGGAGTTGTCGGGGGCGTGTTACCCTCGGACGATTCCTTGGCAGGCTTCCAACAGTAGCGTCTCCTCCCTTCGAACCACTTCCATTGCTTGGGAGACCAGGTACAACACTCGCTACAATGAGCGTTGCGCAAATACACACATCCCCTGCAAGCTGGGCAAAGGGCGTGTGGGTCCGTGTCGACGCGAGAACGAAATGTATTACATCTTTTACCTCCTACCCCAGGACACACATGCTGGGGACAGGAGGGTTTAGAAGGCTTATCAACATTCATCATCAAAATAGAAAGGAAAAATACCACTAAAAAGCCGAAGGGCAGTCATGCAGACAGCGAAGAACAACGTCCATATTCTGTGACGGCCAAAAGCAAATTGGAATGTTTACATCTGGGCAGGCGGTACCCCCACCTCCCGGATGGTAGTTAACTGCCTAACCACCTTGTTTGAAAGTTCAACTGCCATTTCCAGCCTGCGCTGAAAGTAATTCCTAATGTAAAGGACCGGTTTGTATATCGTGTGGGAAAAATGTTACATTAAATAAGGTCAATGAATCTACTTAATAATAATGATGGCTTAAGATATGCTCATGTGTCAAGTTTTTTTGACAGACCTAGCAGGATACCGTAATCAATTTTCGTTGTCTCTTATTTTTGCATTTCTCCAACCAGAAATTTGACAGACCTAGCAGATAATCAATTTTCATTGCCTCTTATTTTTGCATTTCTCCAACCACAAAACCCAACTCCAAACTGGGGAACCCCAAATATTAGGAAACTTAAAAGAATAAAAACTGCTCTTTCAAACAGAGACATTTTTTCAAGCATCAAGTTTAATATTCCTCAGTTTGCTAGATTGCTAGATATTTTACTTAGGCTACAAATAAAATCTGAAAGTTTGCCTAGTGCACTTGTGGAATCTTCATTTCCTGCATTTTGCTAATATCTCCTGAATTCAGGGGTAACATCCTAATTTTCCATTCCTCATTTAGGCTTTTTACTGATCACTTTCCCTATAACTTACTTCTTGCTGCTAGCTGATTTCCCTTTGAAGATTTAAAATACAAGAGAAAAGAATCCCTATCAATATCTGCGCTACCAAGCATACTTTTCAACAAAATCTCGTCACAAGGTAGGCCTAAAAGCCTAAAAAAAGTTCCCTGGGATAGTTTAGCCTATAGTCAGGAGCCTGGGTTAGCCTTAATTGTTTTATTTCATTTTCCGTCATAAAAAACCACCTACATTCTAGCATAACCCACAGCATAAACTATGCTATAAGACTTCATGAGTAAAATAACTGATAAACATAAAGGAGAAGGCAGTGCAATGATATGGTTTATTGATACAATTTTTTTACCAATATATAAATGGGTGTACATGATACATAAAAGGCGAGATAATTTGAGGGGTAGTTTACAGTTTAGCTGGCCAGGCCACGCAACACCTGCCTGGACTACAATCACTCCGCCAAGGTAAGTAGTTCCGCAACCTGACCCTGCTCACGACCCCACACTTTCTGGGGGCTCCAAGGGGGGGCAAAGCCCCCCCGGCCAAGTTAGGGCACGCCACCCTATGTTAGGTTAGGTTGGTTACATCTGGTTAGGTCAGGACCTGGCACTCTAGGAATAGTTTGTCTTGTTTGTATTTGTCGGCCAGTTTCCTAGTTGGAGCCTACACGACAGCCTTGGCCAACTAAACTGTAAGCGCTCCAATTTGAGAAATTTACCAAGACAATGAGATGTTTACTTCTTGTTTATGCTTTGACGTTCATACACGAGGGAACGGTTGGCACTAAGTAAAACATGGAGAAAGTTTCTTGGGACGCCACATTTAGCAAGAGCCCTCGGGGATGAAAGAAGAAATATAAGCAAAAGGTAAAATCTCCGTTAGACTATATCTGTAAATTTCTCAAATGGCCTCACCTGTGCCACATTGGATACATTTTTCTGGGCTATATCCTTTAGTTGAGGATTTACATTAACAGGTGTGTGTGTGTGGCCCTCCTTCCCATTTATCAAATCTTGTCTACGGAAAATAAAAGAAGCTAAGCCTTTAAAACCTGACTATTAAGCTAACCAAGTATTCTCAAATCTAAGCTGGGCGACGGCAACCTACGAAACACCTCATATGTTAAGGTGAGCTAAGCAGGGGCAGCCTAACTGCTAGCCTGGCCTATCACAGGTAAACCGAGACCATTGAACGTACTACAGATCAGTCTATCTCTCAAGAAGCTAAAGCAGTCCCCGACTCGTACGAGACTGACTGGCCTAGGCTAGCCACCTCCGACTGCCTCCAGAGGAAGCCTTGCGCCCACAAAAAATGATCCTTGTGCCTTACGAATGTTTCGCCCAAATCTGGGAAGGAAAACATCTCCATCAAAATCTCCTTCTGTGGCCACTGGACACAAAAGGAGGAGAAATACTAGAAGCACAGCAGACCTCGAAATAAATCCCTCTCCACTCCCTTCATTACATGTCGCAGATTGTAAACAAAGGTATCAGGGTCAAACATGCACGACACTTCATGCACATTTTGACGAAACGACGACATTAAGCATTGTTTTCAAAGCTCAATCTCACTTCAGCCACATTATTCACCATTAAATTCCTCACAGCGGCTTAATTTTTTGCTTCTTATCTGCCACCAACCGGCAAAGCACAATTCAATAACACACGACAATAGTGGCCGCCATTTGCACTGGCTCACAGTAGGCCTACACAACACCGGGTTTTATTCACGTTTTACACTTACACTAGACCCTTCAACGGTCACTCTTTGCCACTGTTTCACAGTTTAATCATTCGGGAACCTTTACATGACATAAAAGCAACTCTAACCTCAAGGGATAGGTACATAATTCACCTTAATTTCGAGACATTTGTATTTACCTAGGAAAATGCGCTCACAAAAGCTCTAGGGGTCACGTGACCAAAGGGACGCATGCGCACTTTACCTGTGACGTTAAGTGATGAACGTTTTCTTTGAAGGGATTACATGTGGTGCCATTGAATGAGCGACACATGAAAAGTCTTTTTGTAACCTACTGGGATTCAGATTCAAATATATTTGTAAAGTACTGTAGAACCATAGCGAATCACATCAACTGACTCTGACGTCAACTGGGTTTAGAGAGAGAGAGAAAGTTTGTAGGAATCAACACTAAGTTCTCGATTCATTCCATGCAACAGGAGGCATGATTTCTTCACGTATGATCACTGATGCAACCGAGTTCAAATAGCACTACGCTTAATTTGTGGTAATCCTCCCGTGCAATTTGCATTATATCTCTGAATTGCAGTGTGAGTTTTAGATGAATGCACCACTGAACTTTTTATGTATTTATATTTTATAAAACTAATCGAGACCAGTTGATGATGTATAACTGTAATTAGTTACGTCCCCATAAATTTGTGTAAATGTTAGGACTCCAAAGTCGAAATAAGATATATTTCGTTTGTTTGTAGCTTTAGAGATAGTTCTTAAAGAAACTTTAATACGAGAAGACTATTTTGTTTACTTATGGTCTGATTTCTTTGATTCTCGGCCCTTCCTAGTAATGTTTCAGTTGTATCTTATAAAAAGCAGTAATTAATAACATTATGGAGGACACAGTTGATACAGTGTGGTAAAGACAATTTTTAAAATGAGTGAATGTGTTCGATTCTAGAATCGCGTCGAGTATTGGCGAATTAATTGGAATCCAGGACACCTTTGTTAAGAAGCAGTGAATTAAAAACTAGCTGCTACTCGACTATTGTCGGTTGCTGATAAAGAACCACTATATTGAGTATTCAGTTTTCCGTCATGATGCATACTGTCAAAACAGGACTTTCAACAAGTAATTCTCTCTCTCTCTCTCTCTCTCTCTCTCTCTCTCTCTCTCTCTCTCTCTCTCTCTCTCTCTCTCTATATATATATATATATATATATATATATATATATATATATATATATATATATATATATATATATATATATATATATATATATATATATATATATATATATATATATATATATACTGTATATATATATTCTTCTACTGCTTCATTATGAACTTAAAATCCCATCTTCCTATGGTGTCGGCCGCCCGCTGAAGTCTTCCTTCCCACAAAGTACTATTTTGGGCATCTGTGTCCTACGCCCAGCGATTCCATATCTCTCGACAATATCACTTCATCTAATTCCCTGCCTACCCCTACTTCTTCTACCCTCCAATGTCATATTGTTATTAGCTCCATCTAGTCTGTATAAATCTCTTCCTGCCTCCTCAGCTTCTACCGTCCATAGCCATATTTTATGATTTTTAAACCTTCTTATATACTGTATATATATATATATATATATATATATATATATATATATATATATATATATATATATTATATATATATATATATATATATATATATATATATATATATATATATTAATAAACCCAGCAGTTAAATCCATCCGAAAAGTGAGAAAATGGTTCAGAATGCTACACTTGTGACCTCTCCTAAATAGATGTTAACGCAGTTTTGGAACCTGATTACCAAGCCTGAGAGAAAATTCATGCCTTCCGTTTCCTATAGATAGCTTGTCTCTCTCTGCAGATTGTTTACCGTTTGGAACTCTCTTGGGTTTATAGTCTGGTGACTCTGCCCATAATGGTTTTTAGTTTAGAATTTAAAGATGTTTTGTTATAAGCCCTATAACTGTGTTTTCTTGCAAAGAAATTGTAGCAGTCATGTGCTTATAATCGTCACTGGTAACGCAGTAGGACGCCACATGAATCAATGTGCATAGCATTTGCAACAAGATTTAAACTCTCGGTGACCTTTTCCATCAACAAAAATTCTCTCTCTCTCTCTCTCTCTCTCTCTCTCTCTCTCTCTCTCTCTCTCTCTCTCTCTCTCGCTCCCTCGGGGAGTGACGCGGACCTGTATGTAAAAAAAAAAAAATCAAAACAAAATTTTTGTTACGAGTTCATCTGAAGACTATCCATGAATATCTTATCGGTATGATGGATAATAATCACCTAGCTGGGGGGGAATTACTCTCTTTTGAACAATAGGTTGAAAAAAAGATGGAATGAAAAAGTGAAAATGAGTACTTAATGCAAATACCAATCAAGAGCAAAAGATAATATTGGGATATGGCAACTATATAAGGGCAGCGCACTGCTGCATGAGTAATAAGAGTAACAAACAAAAACCGCGCACTACGAACCTCACCCTTCATTTGTTATTATTATTATTATTATTATTATTATTATTATTATTATTATTATTATTATTATTATTATTATTATTATTATTATTATATTGCTCAGCAATTTCACATGATGCTTATTTACTATTGTGAAAGTGTGAATTTTATAACTATGCAGAGTGTATATATTGTTTCATAATTAATGTTTATCTTTTTTCCCGTTTCTCTTATAGGTAATGCTGTCAAATGAGTCATTAAAAAGCCTTGAAGTTCTGAGGTTTCTGACTATTATTCACCACAATTTATTTGACTCACCGTCATGGACAGTATTCTCAGACCCAGTCGATGTGAAGGTTTCCAAAAACTACAGATGCTAATCCTGAGAATCCACCTACTAAGCTCAGCATCCTAATTAACGATGTATCTCCAAAAGTTTACCGTCTTATATATGACTGCACAACATATGAAGATGCCGTCAGTATTCTAGAATCTGCTTACATCAAACCGTCCAACACTGTCTTTCCCCGCCATCTGCTGACCACTACAAAAGAGCGAGTAGGAGAAACCATAGACCATTTTCTGCCATACTGAAGCACTTGGTATAAGACTTGTCAATTTGAAGCTGCCACTCTATCCAGGCATGCTGATCAAGCCATTGGCGTTCTTATAGTATTCAATATGGACCGAGAAATTTTCATTGCGAATCTTAAGGCCAGGGAATCAGGAGAGATTTCGTTCCCTGAAAGAAAAAAATTTGCCATGCATCCATAGCTGTCACTAGTGATAAAGCTCCTTTCAAAGTGGAAACTGATGCCTCAAGTACAACTCTTGCAGCTATTATGTCACAAAATGGGAATCCTGTTGCATTCGTCTGCAAGACACCATCTCCATCTAAACGCTCTCATTCAGCAAAGAAACAAGAGGCTGCTGCTGTTGTAAAGGCTGTCCAGAGGAGACACGCTCTTAAGATGGCAGCTGTAACATCTGAGCTGCCCCATCACGTCATGAAAGACAAGATCTTAAGATGGCACCTCGAGCTGTCTAACTAATGTTACAGGACTGTGCACAGACCGGGCTTAATGAATTCATCTGAAGATGCCCTGTCTTGCTCATGCTCAGTGACAAAGTCTATGTCACTGGAGGATATCAACGAAAATTCTGTCATTTTGGAGCCACTAGACTGGGTCACTTTGTCTGGCAAAGGAACTCGCCATTCTTTAAAGAAGATATCAAAAGAAAATGTGCTAAATGTCAAGTCTGTGGGGAATGGAACTCAAGCTTCTAAAAACCAGTCCCTGGTTGACTGATCCATTCTTGTATGACTTTTGAACGACTGTCAATGGATTTTATTGGACCAGAGCCTTCTGTGAATGCCAACGCATTCCTCTAAAGTCACCAGTATCCATTTGTCTATCCTTGCCCTGATACCTCAGTAAAGTCAGTCATTAAAAGTCTTCACAATTTATTTTCACTATTCAGCTGTCCTGATTCAATACACAGAGATCGAGCAACACAATGCATGCCACTGGAACTCTGGGACCTTTTATGACAGCATTGGGTCATGATCATACATTCCACTTCTTACCACCCAATAGGTAAAGGACAATATGAGAAGGAAACTGGAACCATATGGAGAGTTATACGCGTGTCATTATGTTCTCTCGATGATCTGGATGGTTGTTACAGACAGACCATCCTTGATGTTGCCTGCATTCTATCCACTCACTTCTCTACATATCAACTAATCTTACACTACACGAATGACTCTTCAGCTTCCCCCACAGACACAGATCCGGGGGCAGATACACACTGTCTGGGTGGCTCATACGAGCCCCAGTGCTATTAGGGAAGCTCGACTGTCAGTCAAAGTCTGAGCCACTGGTTGAACATATTGAAATATTGTCTGCAACTCCAACTTTGCAAAAATTCATTACCATGATGGAAGAGAACAGACTGTATCAACAGGTGATCTTGCTCCAGTACCTTCAGCTGGTTTATCATCCACTGTGGCTAGGAATGAAGAACTGTCACATTTAATAGAGGTGCCTTCCCTTAGACCTTCCAGTATCACTCTAGAAGCTGAGATCTCTGCCTCAGCAGATAATAGTTCTACAGATGAGAGCAGTATTCAGCTTGATATTGGGCAAGGGCTTGGACTTTCAGTTGAACACCAACAAAAACAAGGATACTAGTGGTCCAGGCTCTCCAGTCAAGATTCAGCTGGATTATGAGAATGAGCGTCCAAAGTTTCTTCCAGAAACCATTAGCAAGGACCCTCATGTTACTCGCATTAGAAAGTACTTGTAAATTCAATAAGATATGCAGAGTGTTATGAAGTATTGAATATTGCTTAGTAATTTCATATCAGGCTTATCTACTGTTAAGAAAGCATGAATTTTATTACTATGCAACTATATGTTTATAAGCTATTTCATAAACAATGCTTATCTTTCTGTTCTTTCTCTTTTTACAGGCAATGTAAATTTAATGAGTCACATAAAGCCTTGACGTTCTGAGGTTTCTGACTATTATTCACCACAGTTATTATTATTATTATTATTATTATTATTATTATTATTTTATTATTATTATTATTATTATTTCAGTCAACCTATTCGACTGGGTGGTATTTAGGATATAGTTAAGAGGTGCAAAAGAAACGAGCAGGATAAGGTTACTGTTACTTTATTGAGGACACAGGTGGTTTATATAGCAGTGGATTGACGTCACGCCGAGGAGTACAATGAGAACCAAGGTGACCTGAGGTCAATAACATTTGACAATAAATACAATAAACAAATACACTCTGAGTTACACAAATGGACAATAATGAAGTTGAATACATTTTGATACCTGAGCAAAACAAACATATAACATTCAAGTTGGTAACAGGTAAATATTTACATAAATCGGTTTAAATGATTGGGTATGGCTGAACCTGCATGACCCGTTATCCTAGGAGCAGCAATCCTAGGAGAAGCAAAGAAAACGGGTCGCCACCACAGAAAACCCACTTAGTGGGGACTTTACAAATACTGCCCACCCCGCCAAGACGTGGGTAACGTCTGATTAATCAACGTATCTGCTGGGGCGTTGAAGAGTGAGCGCGGGGAGTGAGCGGGAGTTGCGCTGTGCGTGGGAGTGGCTGGCTGCAGGTGTGGGTGGATGTTTCCGGGGGTGGCCGCTTGTCCTCTTTTGCGGCGGCAGCCCGACTGTGAAGACGGCTGCTCAGGCGGAGGGTGTGGTGCTGTGACATCTGTGTCCTCCTCCAGGAGGGCGGGCTTGATGCGGTCGACCGACACCCAGTCGTCCTTTCCGTGAAGGGCGAGTCAGAAAGCCTTGTTATTCCTTTCCAGCACGCGGAAGGCCCCCCTGTAGGGCCTGGTCAGTGGTGGGTAGACAGCGTCATCCCTGACGAAGATGTGAGTGGTGGAGAATAACCCGGGAGGCGTGAAGGCGACTGACCTGTTGTGTATGTCCGCCTACAGGGGACGAACTTGCCAACTATATTGCGAAGCCTCTGTACTGATGGGTTGTGGAAGTCCTCTGTGACTAGTTCGCCCGGGACTACGAGAGGCTCTCCGTAGATTTTCTCCACTGTGGACGGTTCGCCGTTGGCTCTGGGGGCGGTTCTCAGCCCGAGGAGGACCCACGGCAGCTGGTATTTCCAAACCTTAGCGGTGCAGTGGGCCATGAGGGATGCTTTCAGGGACCTGTGGAACCGCTCGACCAAGCCGTTGGCTGCGGGGTTGTAGGCGGTGGTGGTGTGGTGAGATGTCCCCAGCAGGTGTACCAGGGTGGACCACAACTCGGACAGGAAGGCAGGGCCCCTGTCGGTGGTTATGTGGTCTGGGATGCCGAACCGCCTGATCCAGCTGGAGAGGAGGGCCTCGGCGCACGCACTGGTGGTGGCTTCCTGCATGGGCGGGCTTCGGGCCACCTGGTTGAGCGGTCGACAATCATCAGGAGATATCTGGCCCCGTCTGACGGGGGAAGAGGGCCAACGACGTCGATGTGTATGTGGCTGAACTGCCGCCCTGGCTGGGGAAACTCGCCTTCTCCAGACTTGGTGTGATGACCTATTTTGCTGGTTTGGCACCGAAGACACTGTCTCGCCCAGGTCCTTGTGTCCTTCCGCATTTTGTGCCAGACGAACTTCTCTGTCAGCAGCTTGGCCGTTGTCCTGCCAGAGGGGTGGGACAGCCTGTGGATGACGTCGAATACCTTACCTGGCGGCGAAAGGAGGCGGGCACCAGGGGTGAGGCTGGCTGGTGCTGACGTCGCAGAGGAGTTTTGGACCCCTGGGGGCGAGGGCCATGTCCCTCCACTTCAGGGACGTGATGGCGGTGCGGTAGTCTAGAGTCTCCAGGTCAGCTGCCTGCTCCCGGGCGAGGTCCTCGTAGTTGATCCCGAGCTGCACTGTGTTGAGCTCGACTCTGGAGAGGGCGTCTGCTACAGGGTTCTTCCTGCCAGGGAGGTATTTGCTTGAGCAGGTAAACTCTGTGATGGCCGTGAGGTGTCACTGCTGCCTGGAAGACCATGCGTCCCCCTGCTTGGTGAAGGCGTGGACGAGTGGCTGGTGGTCCATGTAGGTTGTGAAGGGCGTGCCCTCCAGGAGGAATTTGAAGTGCCAGACCGCCCAGTATACTGCGCAGTTCCCTGTCGAAGGTGTTGTAGTGGGCCTCCACGGGGTTGAACTTTTTGCTGAAGAAGGCGATGGGCTGGGGGGCGCCATCGACGATCTGCTCCAGGATGTCTCCGGATGCGACGCTACTGGCATCCGTTGTCAATTGGAGGGGAGCACTGGGGTCCTGGTGGGCCAAGACGGTTGCCTGGGCGAGGGCGGCCTTCGTCAGGGAGAAGGCCTGCTGCTGGCTGGGTCCCCACACTAAGGATTTTGGTTGGCCTTTCAGGATCTCCGTCAGGGGGGCCATGGTGTGTGCGATCCTGGGGATGAACCTCCTGCAGTAATTTACCATCCCGAGGAACTCCTGGATGGCCTTGACAGAGGTGGGGACGGGGAACCTGGTGACGGCTGTGACCTTTGATGTGAGAGGGCAGACACCATCCGGGGATATCTCGTGGCCTAGAAGTCAGCTTTCTCGACGCCGCCGAAGGTGCACTTGTCGAATCTGACGACAAGGCCGTTCTCTTGAAGATGCTGCAGGACCACCCAGATGTGCCTCTGCTGCTCTTTATGGGACCTGGAAAATATAAGGATATCATCCATATAGCAGACGCAGAACTTCAGGTCCCCCAGGATGCTGTCCATCAGCTGCTGGAAGGTCGCCCCCGTGCTCATCAGGCCGAAGGTGGAGAAGGTGAAGACGTAGGACCCGAAGAGCGTGATGATGGTGGTTTTCGGGATATCCTCTGGAGCAACTGGTACCTGAAAGTAAGATTTTAAAAGATCCAGCTTAGAAAATATTTTGGCCCCGTGGAAGGAGGCCGTGAGGTCCTGCATGTTCGGCAGGGGGTAATGGTCAGGTTCAGTTGCGAGGTTGAGCCACCTGTAGTTGCCGCAGGGTCTCCAGAAGCCATCCGGTTTCTGCACCATGTGGAGAGAAGAGGCTGACAGGCTGGAGGCCTTCTTGCATATTCCCATTCTCTCCATTTCGGCGAAGGCGTTCTTGGCCTCCTGAAGGCGCCAAGGGGGAAGCCTCCGGAACCTTGAGTGTGTAGGGTCCCTTCGTCTTTATGTGGTGGTAGATGCCATGTTTTGCTGGGGCTCCGGGTACCTGACGGAGCTTGGGCCTGAATACGTCAGGGAACTCCTTCAGCAGCTGGGCGTACTGGTGGGGGGTGACGGAGCAGATGGTAGGCACGCTGGGTCCCGTTGCCAATGGAAGGGACTGGCAGGAGTCGGTGTCGAGGAGACACTTGCGACCAACGTCGACTGCCAGCCCGAAGTGGGCGAGGAAATCCGCACCCAGGAGTGGGGTCCTTACGCCCTGTGACAACGAAGTTCCAAGTATACCTCCGGCCAAGGATGGAGATTGACAGGAGCCTGGTGCTGTAGGAGAGGATGGGGGACCCGTAGGCGGCCGTCAGGAAGGCAGCTGGGTCTGGTGAGCACTTGCGGTCCTCCCTGGACAGCGGAAATATTGATCTAATGGCCCCGGTGTCAACCAACATCATCCTGCCGGAGATGGTGTCATGGACGTAAAAACCTAATGGCTCTTGGCTCCTGGGTTCCTCTGTTACCATAGCGGCCTGTTCTGCTGGTCACTGCCTCCCCGTTTTTGGATGGGTGAATGAACACGGGGGTTGGCAGTTCCGGGCATCCTTGCTGTACCGCTGGTGGTAGTAACAAGGGCCTGGTGGGTTCCATTTGTGATGATACGGTGGCCACCTCCTGGTGACGGCGCTTATCTCCTCCTCTGCACCCTCCTCCTGTTGAATGGAACTGATGGGGTGTGTGGGCGCTGATGCCCACTTCGCTGCCTTTGCGGAGTCAGTCAGCTGCTGTGCCGTGCGGATCAAGACCTCGAGGGGCATGGTGTAGGGCTCGAGGATCTGAGTCCGGACCTCCGGGAGGAGCTGATGGAGGAGAGTCTCCTGCAACAGGCTTATCTCGGACTGCCTGCCGTCGCTGTCGGTGTTAGGGAGGGTGAGGTCCTGGATCATGCCCCATGACTCCATGACGCTCTGTTCCTGCCGCAGGATGATGATGAGGTCGAGGGCGCGGGCGGCCCTCTTGGCGATCGGCAGGGAGCAAGTCTCGATGAGGGATGTTTTCAGGTGGCGGTAGGTGAGGGGGGCGTGTGGCAGACACCCACGGGACGAGTTTCCTGTAGACCCCCTCCAGCAGGGCGTTAATTGCTGCGTCAGCTTGTAGCACCTCGTCCATGAGCTCCGCCAGCCTGAACTGACCCTCGACCCTGTACAGCCACGATGACGGGTTCCCCTGAGTGAAAGGCGCCAGTTTTATGGCGAGGACAGCTTTTGTTTGTCCTGCCGGGCAGGGCAGCATGCGGGGCACGGGCAGGGGTGTGGAGGAGCGCATGAGCTTGGTGCAGGGGAGGGTGCGGGTGATATGGGTGGGAGGTAAACGTCTGAATCCGAGAGGTTTGCGGTTAACGGAATGTGGGAGGGGATGTCCACGTCCATGCTCGCTCTAGCCCTTTTAATTGGAGTGGGATACTCGCATCAATACGAGCTTGGGAGCGCACCGTGTGAGTCCGTTAATGACGCTGGTGATTTGCCGACGAGAGTCAGCACGCCCGAACGCTGGTTACAGCGCTGTCATGAGTTCGCTAGGGGCGTGGGTAGTTCCTGGAGCCAAGACTGAGTCGCCGTGCAAGTCCGCTAATGGCTCCGGGAACCACTCCGGGGTCACCACTTTAAGAGTTGCGAAAGAAACAAGCAGGATAAGGTTACTGCTACTTTATTGAGGACACAGGCGGTTTATATAGCAGTGGACTGACGTCATGCCAAGGAGTACAATGAGAACCAGGGTGACCTGAGGTCAATAACATTTGACAATAAATACAATAAACAAATACACTCTGAGTTACACAAATGGACAATAATGAAGTTGAATACATTCTGATACCTGAGCAAAACAAACATATAACATACAAGTTGGTAACAGGTAAATATTTACATAAATCAGTTTAAATGATTGGGTATGGTTGAATCTGCATGACCCGTTATCCTAGGAGCGGCAATCCTAGGAGAGGCAAAGAAAACGGGTCGCCACCACAGAAAACCCGCTTAGCGGGGACTTTACAATAGTGCGGGGTTCCGGATTGCATCCTGCCTCCCTAGGAGTCCATCATTTTGCTCACTATGTGTGCTGCATGAATCCTGGAACTACTCCAGCATCTAGTTTTTCCAGGTTCCTTTTCAGGAACCTTGGGATCGTGCCTAGTGTTCCTATGATTATGGGTACAAATTCCACTGCCATATCCCATATCCTTCTTATTTCTACTTTCAGGTCTTGATACTTATAATTTTTTCTCTTTCTTTCTCATCTACTCTGGTATTCCATGGTACTGCGACATCAGTGAGTGATAGTGTCTTCTTTGATTATTATTATTATTATTATGAGCGACCATTCATATTGAGCAAGTCTAAAAGACCACCGACATGCGACGTATCCATAAGTATAATACTCATAAGTGAAAGAAAGAAAAGAGAGGAGAAAACACTGACCAAATAAAGGTAAATGAACCTAAAGGAAGGTCTACGATAGATCACCTGCTATCTCTGAATACAATAACTGATTATAATACACTCCTAGGTGACTTGGAGAAGCATGTAAATGCTCCAGTAAACTGGACTTGAAAGATTATGCCAAAAAAAGTTGAGGGGGGAATGATGATAGGGTGGAAAGATACGTTGCTAATGCAAACATGAATAAAAAAGGCCAGGCAGTGATGAGATGTTCAGTGCTCATAACAGATAAACAGGCAACTACATACAAATAAAAGTGAAAAACGGCTCAGTAAGGACCTCAGAAGAATACAACATCCAGAAAAAGACTACAACGAAAATGGCTCAAAGGAGCTGAATATAAACAAGAGAAATCAAACGGTAGAGTACATGATAAGAGAAGCTAGAAAGTATGGGGACATAAAGAAAGTAGGAGAGATTGTAAAGACGGGATTGATTGGCACACTGGCTGGGTATTGACTGGTTTATTGGTGGTTCCTTACTGAATGAATGTACATTGTTGTTTTAGATTTAGCTGGCCTTGTGCCAGCACGGGCTCTTGCTTCTAGGGCAGCCCGTAATGAATGTACAGAATCTTCGAAGATGTTATTAGCCTGTGCGGGCCGAAAAGTAGCGTCTACACACAGACAGAACAAAACAGAGGTAATGTTTCGGGCATCTGTGTTTGTCAGCAGACAAACAGATGGCGATTGTGAGAGAGACAATAAACGTACAGTGATAAAACATATATCAGTGGAAAGACCAGGAAATTCTACATATGGCCAATTGCATGAGATTCGAGACAGATTAATGAATACAATGCAGTAGCATAATATATGTGAAATGGCGAGACATTTGGCATCTTCACAAACAGAAACATACATACAGTTTGATACAGAAGATTAGGCGGAACATTATGAGTACATGATTAGAATGCTTGCATGGCAATGCAAGTAGTGGTGATTGCACATAAATCAAGACAACGATGGTTAGGGAGAAATATACGGAAATATTGTACGGTAGAAGTTGCGTCCTGCGAGTGAGAGAAAATGGGATGCCCTTGTTCTGTCTTGTCCTCTCCAATGGATGACGAACACATGAACACACACGTGTGTTTGGAAGAGATGGCGTCGGTGCGACGGGTCTCTTACAAGATACCATCAGAAGTGAGACAGATATATGAAACTGTAGAAACCTGGAGTAACAGCACCGAAAGAAACAAGGAGGAGTTGGAGAAAAAAGCAGTAGAAGGTTGTCAGAGGACGATATGAACCAATATGCACACCGTCGTCGCAAATTAGAGTGGAATCTAGCTTATGGCTTGTGGCCTACAGGATAGAATATTAAAAATTATCCCGTTCCATAACATAATTTCATAATGTTGCCTTTTATAAGTATATCTTTCCATGATTTTGATATGTTTACTATTCTAGTTGTCATGTATTATGTGTAATAATAATAATAATTGTTGAAATATTGTATGTAGCATAAAGTCAGCTCTCAAAAGAGTTAGTGATTTGGGTAACTTAACAGCATAATTTAGAATTAGTAATACATTTCAATAATAATGTAGTATGTGACCGCACATTTTGTCCTGCAGCAACAACTGTTCTGAACTCGTGATTTCGTATGTCGTGTTTTGGTTCAGTTGTCATTGCGAAAGTTAACGCGTTAACAAGCAAGGGAATAGCAATCTAGTCATGTAAGGTTTTGTCTCATAAAAGAGAAAGACGAATGATTTCGCAATGTGTCACATACTGTTCTGAAAACCAACTTTGGTTCTTCGTCTTGTTTTGAAAGCATGCTGTTTGTGACTAGCCAGGTGCCGTCTATTTTGTGTTGAGATTTTGTTAAGAGCTTCGTCCCATATGATTTTCTGCTCGAGTCATGTATGCCTTTTTGAGAGTAAATGCACATATCTCGATCGATTACATCATGTTTTGTAAGACTGTGTTGATCTGATCACATACTGTTCTGATGTGTTAGTTTTGGCTCCAAAACGTTTTGCTCAAGAAGTGACTTCGTCTGATTGTATTGTTTCTAACTGGAATCCAAAAATTTACTCATATTGATTTCAGAGACTGTTTGTGTGGTTCTCTCTCTCTCTCTCTCTCTCTCTTTCTTCAAAAGAGAGAAATTATTAACATAAAATATTTGTGTGGTCACTGGTATTAATCTTAGCTTTTGAGATCTGAATGTAGGAAAAGTGTGTATTGGCGCCTAACAAAAAAGTGTGTTTTGTGAATCTCAAGCAGCTGCATTTCAGGTGATTTTTCAAAAGTGAGTTTTACCTTTTATTACCATGGTATAATAAGGTATATTGAGAGAATTTTTGCCTTAGTGTATTTTTGTGTGTTCTTGTATTTCCAACCTCTTGATTTTTCACATTTTATATATTAGGGATTATAACATTTATTTACTTAGCATTTGAAATATTTCTTGATAATTTAACATTGCATACTTGATTTAATCTTCATTTACTAAGATTTTCTTTTCAAATCTTGAGTAATTCTTGATAGTTTAAATTTTGCTTGATAAAATTAATTTCTTGATAAATTAAGTTTTTGTGATTTAGTTTTGTTCAATAATTTAACTCAAGAATTTATTAAATTTTTTGTTGTTTTCAAATATTAATAAATTTTTTCAGATTGTGAATTCTAATTATAAATTTTGAATTTAAAAATAAATTTTTATATTTGAAATATTTAAAAACAGTGTCTCATTTATTGACCACCAGTGAATAGGATTAACTGCATGCTAAGGCAGTGTGATAAACTTGTTTTGTTCCTTTAGTTTTACTGAAATGAATTAAGACTAGGGAAACAGTTAAAGTTGTTTGATGGAGTGATGCCTTTTTACTCTAGTACATTTCTTGTTTAACTGTTGATACCTCACACTTGCTTTGATAAAATTAGTTTGATTTTTCACGTGATTAATAAGCTTTTTAAGGGATTGCTGTTACCCGTAGATTACTCAGTCGTTATTTTTATTGTTATGAGAGTTCAGGTATCTGGCTGAAGTGAGGTAAATTTTTGAATTATGTGATTGTGTAATAACCAGGTACTTGGTATACATCGTGACAATAATAAACTCTGAGAATGAAAAAGTGATGAAAGATATAGTGGCCGCTGGACAAAAAGCTTAGTAACAATGAGTAGTGTTACGAACTCGCCTCTCGAGATCGACAGGTTCTTAAAAAAACAAGCAGTTGGGCTGAAATGACTGACGAGAGGTGACAAACAAAGGAGAGAGAGCAGAACAAATACAAAAAAATTACCTTAGAATTAATTTATTAACAATATTTACAGTGAGTCAGGTTCAGTTTAGAGTAAACAATAATGAACATACTAATACAGCAACAATCAAAACCAAAGAAAAATAAGATAAAGAGTCAGTACACAAATGAACATGAAAAAAAGTTATCAAAAACATAGGCATGGGCAGTTCAACAAACATCATGTAGCTTACAACATAATCAATAATTAAGTACCATGAACCCTCAAGCAATATAAATAATATAATACCAAATCGGTATAACAAAAATAGCAGCATAAATAACAAATAATAAATTCAAAATGAAGCAGCACAAGGAAACGGTATTAGCGGACGAACTCCATAGAGCCGTGGAAGCAGCCCCAAGCTGCTTGACGGGAACACTGCAGGACTGCAAAGACAGAGCCGACACGACAACCATCTCGTCCTCAAGCACAGTGCTGACGTCCTCCTCCAGTACCGACGACCACGACAGAGCCGACACGGCAACCATCTCGTCCTCCAAGAAACGTACTGACGTCCTCCTCTAATCACGACGACCACGACAGAGCCGACACGACAACCATCTCGTCCTCCAAGAAACTCTCTGCTGCTAGGACCTGACTCGCAAAGTCGCAGGTACGGATACCTGCTGTTGCCCTGGACCATAGGTCGTTCTGCCCTCCAGAACCTGGCTCGTTGCTGCTACGAACCTGACTGGTTGCTGTTACGAACCTGACTTGTTGCTGTTACGAACCTGACTTGTTGCTGTTATGAACCTGACTGACGAAGTTTGACGCCATCCATCAGACGTCAACTCGCCAGCAAGAAAAACAAAGAAAACAAAGGAGGCAACAATCCACCAAGGGAACAATCGGCAAGCGATTGTTCCTAACAAGTAGTAAGCACAATAAATAGAAGATGAGATTATTATAATTATATTATTAAAATAGTTTTACCAGACCACTGAGCTCATCATCAGCTCTCACAGGACTGGCCCGAAGGATTTGTTTTTATTTATAATTTGTATTCATAATTTGTCAATTAAATTACAATTTTTCAAAAACTTTTTAATTGGGTTAATTTTAAATGTTGAGGTTTCTGACAAAATTTCACTTACTGATTTATTTCCAAAACTTGATGTTCGCTGCTGATTATACTTTGGACATTCACACAATAAATGTTTGATTATTATCATTACTTTACATTCTGAGTATTCAGGAGTAGGGTTATGTGGATTATTCATTAGGTGCCTATGTATCAGACGAGAATGGCGTATTCGGAGATGGTTCAGAGTTACATGAGAAAATAAGATAAAACATTAGAAAAGGAGATGAAGAAAATTAATGAGGAGATTTAAAAGACCTTGGAAGAGAAGAGAAAAGAAATGAAGACCCAAAGAGTCATTGAAGGTTTCAATAAGAATCAGTACAATAAAGAACTTGAAGTAAATATGGTCGCGTTGTAAGGACACCCAGCCTCAATTCATTGGACCTGAAGGCGACCTTCAGGGGAAAATAAAAGACTGAGACTTTTAATACCTGGTGCATCTTTGTTTTTTTTTTTATCATGCGCAGCCTAAATACGAAAGTATCTTGCTTTTTTATCTTTTAAATTGGTGTTGGCCTAGATAAGCGATCCCACACAGACCACATTAAATGAAATGAAGCATAGACTTATGTAGCCATGTCAAATGTTAATAACATTGAGAGGTTAGGCCTACATGCCAATTTCTTATATTTTGCGACAATGACAGGGCATAGACCTACGCGTCAATTTCTTATATTTTGAGGCAATGACAGGGCATAGGCCTACACATCAAATTCTTATATTTTGAGACAATGACAGGGCATGGGCCTACACGGCAATTTCTTATCGCATATAGCTTTTTAATTAATATAGTAGTTTCAACGCCACGATTTATAATGTATATGCATAAAGCGGAATGTACACATATAAGCAAATGCACACACACATACATGCGTGGATGACCATAATAATTGTAACGCCATTTATACCACAGAGAATTAAAGTAAAGCTTGTGGGCAAGTAGCCAATGACACACACAGAACGATCATAGGGCTGTCTCAGCCTTACACAAAACTATGAGACTTCTCTCAGCGACCTATATTGAAAATGTATTTACAAAAGGGATAACAAATTATATTACTGTGATGATGAGTAAATATAGGCCGCTGTAGCATTTCTCTGAAAATGAAGGTTATGGTAGGAATGCGTCATAAGATACTTAACGAAATAAGAAAAATAAATGATAGCTGAAAAAGTTATGTATGAGATGATCCAAAACAGTCTGCGAGCAGGCCATGAACCACTTGATTTTGGGAGCATTCTTGTAGATTACCCTCTTGGACAAAAGGATACATGAGTCAGTAAATTTCTCTTCTCTCTCTCTCTCTCTCTCTCTCTCTCTCTCTCTCTCTCTCTCTCTCTCTCTCTCTCTCTCTCTCTGCTGTAAGGAGAATATTCTAGCGTAGACTATATTCATAAAGATCTCGATTACTTTTAATTAAAACAAATGACTAAATTTCAATTAAAAAGGGTTGGCAGATAATTCTTTACACCAGTATTTTATGAATAGGTCTATGTTTATTGAAGACACTACAAGCACCATAACAGCAGCAACAAAAACGAGAATAATCACAACAAGAACCACAGTAAAACGGCTGAATATAAGATAGGCCTATAATCCAAAAGACAGGACATTATAGGTCTGTGTCATTTTTTATGATCCTGTTATTTCGAAAGGAGATAACGCCCTTGAGAAAATTCTTAGCAAATCATATTCAATATGACTCGTATAGCCTATCACACTGTAACTTTAAGTTAAACATAGGCATATTCTGGTTTTGTAGAGTGTGACCACTGCTTGCTATCCCTCCGAACGTGTAAACGATTGCAATGAAATCGATTTTACAACTATAATATGTAGTAAAATTTCCTGAAATCAGTTTGAAATATCAGTCTCAGTCTGCACAGCTCTGAGAAAGTCTTTGTGTTAAATTTAGAATGGTGAACACGCTTGACAATATCAGACGGTAATTCAAGTGATCCAAGTGCACCCATAGAGGTAGAATATTGTAATCTTTCCTCCAAGAGTGCACCTGTTCGAAAGCAGACATTCCCTGTGTCACCTCTGTATTCAGGTGAACCTCATTTACGAAACACAACATCGCAGCATCGCGAAACACTCCCGACTTCATTCATATTTTCCTGTTTTTTTTTTTTTACCCTTTTTAGGGAGATGTGTATTATGATTTTATTGCAGAGGACAATATAACATTTCCTTTTGATAATCAGCAGAACGTATTTTAGTTCGGTAAAACAACCAGTGCAAAATAAATGAAGACAAAAAGAGCCACAGATTAACCAACTTTTCGAAACCATTGCCAACCAATCAACTTCAAGGAATGGTCTTGACGTAATCAGCGGGCGGGGCTTAGCTGCAAAGCTGGGTGGGCTTTGCTATAGTATTTTCACAAGGAATTACAAAGTAATGAATAGTCTAAATGGAAACACTCAAATTAGTGAAGTCCTAAAGTATCTATAAAGGAGAAACGAAAAATAAAATCTTACAAGTGAAGGAAACATCAAATAACAAGTATCAATATATTACCGACTTCCATCTATCTTAATCACTTGGATGCCGGGAGATAAGATTACTGATACATACTGTATGTATGCACTGCAGTGCACTTCTATCCCGAAGTCATTAGACTATAGAGTATTATTTTTTAGCTTGAAACCTTATAGCCTATCACAAAGGATTAAACTTAAAGTTTAATCTGTTAATAATTATTTTGAACTTTACATTACTTTCTCGGACAAAGCAAAGAAAGCTTTTATTCAGTTAAAGGAGAAAAATCAGATTTTGAATGCAAAGTTTCAATTACTGATTTGTGAAATGCCCTAGGTGAGGAATATGACAAAACTGATGGATGAGTCTGACTTTGGTGTGGCATAAAGCTTCTTATAAAGAAGGGTAGTTCATCTTTATGAGTCCATACATGTAAGTCCCTACATGTCTCCAAAAGAAAATCAGCAACTTTCTGCCTCAAAACATAGGTTGCAATGGTAAAAACATTCTTTTCAAGGTACTTGGTAATACATAGTTATCTTTGCTGACAGCCTCATAATCTTTTCAGGATGGAAATACTGAGGCAGTTGCCTCATACATTCTTCAGCAACAACAAAGAAGGGGTTACATTCAGCAAAGACTTTTAAGACTTCTCAGAGAAAGAAATTTTGAATAGATGCCCTTATCTCATATACAGTTTAGAAACTAGGTGGAAGAACTAATACTATCTTTTTGACTTCTTCCTAAACTTTGCTTTTTTTATGTAATGATCTGCCCATCAGAGCTAGGAAACTCAACGGTAGGTTTAGAAATTGCTTCAAGTGTTATGAATAGGGACAGACTGTTAAAGAGCAAACAAAAATATTATGTCTGTTCAAAAGAACATAATTTTTTGGACCAGTACCTTGCTGATTGGTTTTCTTCTCACTGTAAAGATGGGCGTTCGCTGGAAATTTTCAACACTGAATATACCAGTACAGTTAATACTAAACGAAAGCTGACTGGGGCTGTTAAAATCCCTGAAGCAACATATGCCTGTATGAAACCTTCATTGCTTCAGATTTGTCTTCAAAAGTCATTCTGAATGTTAGAGGATGAAGATGACCAAAATCCTCATTACCTAAACCTCTCAGGACCAAAGACCATAGAATTCCTTCTGATGCTCAAGAAAATACTGCAGATTCTTTTCTTCCTAAAGCATTGAGGATGAACCATAATTTCCATCCTCGGGGTACATCCTCTTCCAAAGCAAGTGTGGCTAACAAAGAATCCAAATAATGTCTTAAATACAAATCAGACATTCTCTAATGAAACTATAAGGGACTGAGTACTTGAGCATAATCTAGAAACTGTGTGTTTGTAAGAGACCACAGTGAGCAATTATCCTTTCAGTCTGGGACTGATTACGTCATTTTCACTCTTCTCCTCCCGTTGGTGACCATGCCTATGATGTTGCTGCAATTATTATACATACAGTAAGTCTTTGTAGCACTCTACCATATTAAGTTGAATTTGCTTGCTAACTGTAGCTCTTAAAGTGATTTCATAAAGTTTACCATTTGCGCTCTGTAGGCTACCTTCCTCCCAGGTGTGGTTTTAGTGAAAATGTAATTCAGAATTTAGTAATTCAGTTTCATTCTCCAATCTTACCACTTGGCAATTTCAGTGCTTATTCATAATCTCTGTGGGGTAGTGATGTATTGGACTCAGAAGAGAAAACGGTAGAAAATATTAGTAAAAATAATTCAGTGACTGTATAATGATGCGTCAGTGACATTTCCTAATCGAGTTCATATGATAATCACTCATCTGCTGTGCTATAGACTCAAGTTTATGCTCTCAGAGCATTCCTTCAGATTTTTTATGGTCAGTCAATGAATAATGGAATGGAGGTAAGTTACGCACTTCCCAAATGTTTAAAACGTGACAGATAACAGCGCTGAGTTTCCTCCTACGTGAAAGGCTGAGGAGGCAGATTAGAGCAATTTCAGTCAGGGTGTTTGTTGTCCTGGACAGAGAATTTGAACCTTTCCATTCATTCATTTAAACTTATGATTTTCCATCGGATCATCCTTAAAAGAGCTTATGATGCTCTGCTCTACCAAAAGCAGGTCCATGGTAGAATGAAATATGTAGTGTTCTCAGGCAAGTTACTTGAAAATGATACAGAAAGTATATAAATGGTGGATTCTCATGAAAGTATAATGATATATAAACATACCATGGCCAAACTGCAAAATGATTTTAAAAGCTCCAAAATAGAGTATACTACATTGACAGAAAAGTTTACATTATATACCTCCTTGTTATTAGAACTAAGATCCGAGGCAATCTGAGATTTAAGAATTCTTTGAAACTCGGCGGAATAATTTTTAAGAAGTTTGAGATGCCTGAAAAAGTTGCCTGGTTTCTCAACTCCCTCAGAGCGATTATCGATCACAGTATTATTCGCTTCTACAGTGGGTGAAGAAGAATGGAAAAATTTTCCACTAAGCTATCTTATCTTTCTCCAGACAGCTCTAATTGGAGTTTTAGAGCTGGTCCCTTAAGAGTTTAGGGATGCTCTGCCTTCAGTTGAGGTCACTGTCCATGGGGAAGATATAGTATCACACGGGATGTTAAAGCATCTGCAAGATAATGCTATGATCTTCCTTGTGAAAATAACAAGTAAGATATGGGAGACTGGTACACTACCTGAGATCTGGAAAACTACCCTTGTCATTCCAAATAAAAAAACAAATAAGGACGCCTGTAAAACCACTCGCAACAGCTCACTTGATCTAACCAGTTGTTTCTGCAAGCTAATGGAAGAAATTATTAACACAGGGTTAGTTTTGGCATTTAGAATCTGGAGGATCAGTTTCTATATCTCAGTCTGGTTTTCGAGAGAATCGCTCTACTCCGGACCCGCTGTTTATACAGTCCAGCCAAATTCAGCGGGGTTTCTTTCACTTGTGGGTGTTGTAAAGTTTCCACTTATGAGAAAAAGGCTGGCCTTAGTCTCAATCGGGACAAGGCCGGATTAGTGAATGGTGTAGTCGGTGGGGTATGAGGCTGAATTCCAGTAAAACGAAATCACTGTTGATCAGCAGATCTCGTAAAGATTTCTCACCCCCCATCCTCCTCTCCAAGTCGATGGGACTCTGCTGACTGAAAGTGAAGCTTTAGCTATTCTAGGTGTAACTTTTGAATCACATCTTATTTTTGAAAAACATCTAATGGAAGTGTCAGCAAATGCTGCACGAAAGTTAAGTGTTGTACGAAAGTCCTCATCTATTTATAACAGTGATAAAATCAGTGCAACCTGTTATAGTTCATTTGCCCTTCCTTTGCTGGAATCCTGTTCTCCGGTATGGATGGCTGCATCTGCCAGGGATTTATCTCTTGTAGGCAGAGTGGTCTGTGGTGGTAAGTTTCTGTTTCCTAATATCAGCAGTTTTGACTTGGACCATTGACGGATGGTCTCTTGTTTGTCAATTTTTCATAAGTTGTATTTTAACAGAGATCTTTCACAGTCTCGACTGATCCCTGATCCCCTTTTCCTGCCGAGAGCAACCATAGTCGCTGAACAGCAGCACCAATATGCAGTAAATGTGTCTCGCTGTAGAATTCAGTTCCAGAGGACTTTTATTCCTCACACCATTGGACTGTGGAGCAGTCTCCCTGAGGATGTCGTGCAATTGAAACTTCAAAAGTTCCTGAAAGCTATCTATATTGATTTGTTTTTAAATATATGTACATATACATAACTGTGGATTTGCTTCTCCATTTTAAGACTCATGCTACTATGAGTATTTTTAATAATAATAATAATAATAATAATAATAATAATAATAATAATAATAATAATTAATGTCAAACCTTTGAAATTTTCTTTGATCTTGAAAAGCCCTGTGATATTACCTGATGATGTGGCATCATCAAGCAACTATACAAATGGGTATGCACGGCAACATGATTAGCTTTATTGCTTCTTTTACATCAGACCGATTAAAAAAAAAAAGCAAGAATGGGAAACACTCTCTCTCGGCATTTTATTCAGAGGAATCAACTCCACAAGGAAGTATCTTCAGTATTTCGTGTTTTGCAATTGTGTTAATAATATCTTAGAGGCAGTTTGCTCTCCTGTAAAGAGCTCTCTCTCTTTCTTAATGACCTGGCAATCTAATGCGCTTGTTATAAAATAACATGGACTGATAAACGTGGCTTTAAATTTTTAACATTTAATAATACTGTTGCCGAACCTTGAAAGGTACTATTTTACCAAGTGAAAAGGAAGTGAAATTTTTCGACATGATATTTGACTCTAAGCTAACTTGGTCTGTCTTACCGATGACCTGAAACAGAAGAATACGAAATCTTTAAGTATTCTAAAAGCTGTGTCTGGTCTTAATTGGAGAGCAAATGACAAGTCTTTATTGAGGTTGTACGATGCTACACAAAATATGAGCCTTAGAACATACTTCGATGCATGTAGAACCTCGCCTCCTGAGAGCAGATATGTAGATACATACCAATGAATTACCAGTTGTCTGGTGAAGGGAGGAGTTGGGCCTGTGGTATGTGTGTAAAACTGAATATGTCCCCAGTAACCTCTCCGTCGATGTTTTAAAAGAACCTGGTGACTCAAGAGTGCTTTAATGGGCCAAGATCATCAAAGCTTTTTCAAATTGGATCAAATGAGGAAGTTAAGGATATCTCTCATTAGAGGTAAACGATCCAGGAGGTTCCTCCTCACTTTTCACCTTAGAACATTCCTGAAATTTGCCTGTGCCCAAAATTCACCTCAAAGAAGAACACTTCCATAGAAGAGGTTAACTCTAAACTCCTTGAACATGATGCTATCATTCCTGTTTCCTCTCTTCACCCTTGCTGTCCAACGTCTCTAACTATTACTTCTTAATGCAACATGGAAAGGGAGGGGGAGACAGATCCTTGCACTTCACATTTTTTATTTTCTGGATCTTTTGAGCTTGCTGTCCAACCACCCCAACTCCTTTTTTCTGTCTAAAACGTCGAATGGCTGCAAGTGACCCACTGCTGGGCTTGGCAGCCGAAATTTCATAGATAAATTAATCAATCGATTCAGATAAACGTGAACTTGCTTCCAGAAAGTTAAGTTAGAGAATGGTGTTGGGTGCGGAGCTGTGATCCACAAGAATGACTCCAATATCACCGAGTTACCTGACTGCGACTTGGTAGCCTATTTACTTAGACAGAGTTGCCAGCATTGGCTAAGATTTTGAACAGTAGAGGGGGAAATATTATTTCATATAATATGACTTTAAGAGTACATTAGATTCTCTGAGACTTTTTAATCGTTTCCAGCCTTCAGTCCAAGAAACTCCACCGTTGCTCTCTTACACTTCTTGTCGGCAAAAAACTGTCATGTGGGAATTAGTGGTAGAGTAGCAAACAGGGAAGCGAAAGCCACTTTAAATAATGATCATATATTAAAAAGTGTCCCCAACACTGATATGAACCAACCAGTGAGGTCTTACTTAAATGAATTGGCAAAAGATGTGGCTCTCCCCAATTGCCAATATTAAGAAATATTTAAAAAAAAACATTAGATTGCAACAGAAAGGTTGAAGTTACCCAGCAAACAGGTCTAACACTGAGGTTCGTTTAGATGGCAGCAGTGCGCTGGATTGCTGGTCATGACAGGTTCCTGTCAGTTTAGCAGAATCTAGTGTGCTGATCCCAGAAACAGGAGAGAGTATTGCCATCACCTAAAATTTCTTGGCGGTATGTTAGGCAAAGAGCTTCTACTTTGGCCCCTTGTGGCCTTTTTTTTAATTAGTATTTTGAACATCATTTGAATACTATATTGTTAATTAATTAGTTGATTAATTTTTAAAATGCATATGGATTTGCCTGAGTTTTATGTCTTAAAGACTTAGTATGTGGTCGTCTTTGTGATTTATAACGATGGCCTCTTTCAATAAAAGTCAGTTCATCTGCACTAATATGATGGTGCAGAATGGACTTTTCATCCTCATTGGCGGGTCGTAGCTCAGATTTCACATACCTATCCTTTCATTTCTTTCATCTTATCGTCAAAGTTCTACTTTGTTTATTTTTTCTTCATCTCTCCTTTTAGTGATTTTGCGTTGGGCCTTCTTAAAACGTCTCTCCTCATTTTCTTATTTGGTGCGTAAAGTTATAGTTATGCTATAGCACTTTCCATACGGACCTCTTAGCTCATCTTGATGACCTTCACTATCTGTCTTTGCTCCTCAGACTTTGTGTCCTGGAACTGCATTACTTTCTTTGCCAAGTGGCTGCTCAAATAGTCTTAGGATTCTGTCACTGGTTTTCCCCTACTTCTTTTTTTAAGCCCTAGTCATCTATGGAACTCCAAAATTATGTTGCAAATAATTTTGGCACCACAGCTGTTTTATATTTTTCTGCTGCCTTCCAAAGGTGCGAGATTCAATGGAATTGTGCCAGTAAAGATGGCTGAGACAACACAACCACAGTAACGTTGTACTGGAGGTTCATCACTAAAAACATTTGATAAGTCTGTGCACAGTAAGTGGCTTTTTAATATATATATATATATATATATATATATATATATATATATATATATATATATATATATATATATATATATATGCAATATTTACAAAATGTTAAGTAAATAGAGTACATTCATTTTAATAAAATATAATTCTCATTTAATAACGTTAATATAATTATATATATATATATATATATATATATATATATATTATATATAAAACATTGAGAAGTATGCTACAATATACATGTGTGTATTTGAACATACAC